>NC_050180.1:22849676-23097176 GCF_008315115.2 Sander lucioperca
GATTGACCTTTTCTTCAATAAAATGTCAGAAAACAGTGGAAAATGCCTTACATTATCCCAGAGGCCAAGGGGATGGCGTCAGATTGCTTGTTTTGACTGAACAACAGTCCAAAACCCAACGATATTTCATTTACAATAATATAAAACAGAGAAACGCAGCACATTGTAATATTCAAGAAGCTTAAGGCAGCAAATCTTGGGCATTTTTGCGTGATAAACAATTGAAAATAGTTTTAAAATAAAAATAATTTTCTGTTGATTGATTTGTCGTACCATCACAATACAGTACCTCTTAATGTCAATAAACAAAACAATTAAATTATTAGCCAGCGTAATTTGTAGTAATAGTGGACAACATGTCTTCACAAAGGAGTCATACTATTGTACACATTGAGACGTCAGCGGTTGAAATCAAGTATTGTTTTGACGGTAATTCAGATGTGTGTCAGTCTCAGTGGGGTGTGTGGCATGAGTGCTTTTTCCCCTCCCCTTCTTTTCATCTCTTGCATCTCTAAGTGTTGACTGGATTGTGTTTGACAGATATGGAGTTTGGAGAGCGGCTGGCCTCCCCATCATCAGCCCCGTCCTCCCTTCACATGGCCTCCTCTTCAGCCAGCTCCTCCCCTGCTCCACCCCAGACACCCTCCACTAAGTGCAGCCCGGCCCCTAGCCCTGCAGCCAGCTCTCCTGTCACCACCTGTGGTACGCACACACACGCGCGCACACACACACACACACACACACACACACACACACACACACACACACACACACACACACACACACACTACTCAGATGTGCACAAGATCAAATATGATTTAATTGTTTTGATGTGTTATTTAGTTTTAAGTCATTATGTTATCATTTGGATTGATTCATTATTTTAGGTGGGTTAAGGTTCGAGTGTGCAGTGCTTCAAACAACATTAATTAGTCGAAAACAAAACCGCTTTAAATTTACAAGCTATTAATAAATGTAAATAATGCACCATTCTGACTGACTTTATAATCAGTATACACTTTATAACTAACCTAACCTAACTAACTTCCACACAAACTTTTTTTTTTTTTTTAAATTAAGAAGAGACAAAATCCATTTGGAGGAGACGTCCAACTAAATTTAGTTGAAAACACGGAATTAAAATTGTGCAAAAATGAAGGGGCTTAAGACACCTTCTCCCAGTCTTAACATGTTACAGACAATTTTGATAGGAATGGAAAGGCTGTTGAATTAATGAATGCCCACAATTAAAAAGCTTTGTACGCCCTTGTGAATGTCTTTTGACAACCTTTAGCTCCAGTTTATCCTGTGTGATTTGACGTGTCTGTCAGCCTCACAGTGTGCATGCAGCCGCCAACATCCTCTTGTTTTCTCTGAATACTAATTGTGGTCAAAGCCATTATGCATTGAGAAGCGGTGATGCATAAGCTGTCAGATTACCCCTGACCACAAAATAATGTGCAAATTTACATACTGTAGTTTGTGATTATTTTTTTTCTTCATGATAAGATGCCCCAAAAAGAAGGGTTTTTTTTGTCGTGCTATCACAATGAAGAACACATTAGAGACATTCTCATAAATTATTCATTTTCAGACCCCCACACCACACGTGCACAGAAATTTCCCAGAGCATTTATTTTGGACTGAACACTAAATGCTGAAAGCACATTGGCACCTCTGTAGTCACATCACTCATATGATTATCAAGTAAATTGAGTTCTTTTAAGAGATTTCTTATTCCCTGTGGGAAGTAGAAGAAAGATACCACACAACCAATGATGGTAACACCTCTGAATAGGATTATACTAAAGCTTTCATACTCTTAAAAGCTTTATACTTGCTGAAACTAGGTGTAAACTAAGAAACATGTTTATGCAGCACTGCCTAGTGAATTTAACCCAGTAAGAACAAATTTCTGATTCCATATTGGCATCTGAGAAAAGGCATGACCAAGTTATTTTGAAGAAGTTGGTGAAAGATTTTACTGTTCCAGTACAGGAGGAGTACATTATATAAAGCCAAGGCTAAAACCTTAGCAGACTCTCAATAATGATAATAAAGCCTGTGGGGTTTTTAGGGTTTCTAGCTCCACTTTCACGTCAGTTAAATTGTGCTATTGAATGAATGAATGAATAATTTTATTATTGTGTCATGCGTAAAAAAAATATGCCCAGCCCAAACAGGCTTACAAGACACCATTATTTACAGCAAAGGACCAGATACCAGAATAGCAACATAAATAACATATATTAAACAAATAAACCTCCTTGTTGTTTTCCCCATGCTTTAGTACGGTGGCCCTGAGAGGCCACTGCACAGCAACTTAAGAAAACGTACGCAAATAGACCACAACACGCAACATAAAGACAACACATGCAAATAAACCACAACATGCAACATAAAGACAACACATACAAATAGCCCACAACACAACGGAAGTGTTTCCAGGGGACACTTTTAAGTGATGCACACGTGGCTGCAGATGGTTGAGGCTACAGCTATGGCAACGTCAAGTTTAAAAAAGTAGCTTTGTGTTATGTGTAGGGCAGTTAGCTGAGTTCACCAGATGTTTTTTGAGATCGATAGGTCAAAAGATCAAGCTGCATAATAGATTTTTTGAATGTGTCGAATATCCAACGTCCAATATAAAACCAACTTTGCCACGGTACGTAACACCACTGACTAGCCGAGTTCAAGAAGTCATCAAAATCTATCAATCCGCAGTGGTTGTAACATTAAATCTTGCAAAGCCTAGGCTAATATAAGAATATAATTTTAATACTTCGTTCCCCAGGTGTGTTTTCATCCCAACCACAATCTTTTTCCTTAATTTAACTTTTTGTTTCGGTGTCTAAACTTGACGTTGCCGTAGCTGTAGCCTCAACCATCTGCAGCCACGTGTGCATCACTTAAAAGTGTCCCCTGGAAACACTTCTGTTGTGTTGTGGTCTATTTACATGTGTTGTCTTTATGGTGCGTGTTGTGGTCTATTTGCATGTGTTTTCTTAAGTTGCTGTGCAGTGGCCTCTCAGGGCCATCGTACTTTAGAGACAAAGGTTGCCAACTTATATAAACATTAAATATAAACAACCACTAATGGAGTAGTTGTCATCAGTACACCAAAACATTTCTGGATTTTGAACAGACATTTCATGTAAGATGGGTGTTCTTAACTCATTATAATAAGGACAATACAAAAGAAAAGAAAATGGGATTAATTCTCAACTTCTCCTAATTCACATAGTTCGCACAACTTTTGATCTTCTTGGATCTTTTTAAGATAAATTTCAGGACCATAATAATGTTTGATTCGAATATAAGTTCTTAGTTCGTAATTTTGGTTTTGAAAAAATGTCTTTTGACCATTTTTCTTCAAATCTTACAAGTAACTTCTGATTGTGTTCATGCTGCACGTTAAATTATTACCAAATGTATATTGTAACGGAGAATTGTGTGCTTTAGCCCAGAGAAACACCTTTTTATTAGTTCTGTTATCTGACATATTAAGCACTTATTTCACAGCCTTATCATTTCACATTTTTTTTCTTATTGAACTAGGAATCCAACCCATATCACCTTGAACAGCCAAAATAGTTGCAAACTTATGAACTTCTAAAAAAACCGAGCAGCTCTGTTCTGAACACATGCATCATAAAGTCGTGAATAAGTAGTACCCAAGTACCCAAGGTCTTTACATATTTTAAGTTTGTTAACAACAGACCCAGCTCTTTCAGCTCAATCAGTAAGGATTTTAATACCAACTTCATACACTAAAACTTCATCAAGAGTATTACTGACTAGTGCAAATACACTTAAATTCGGAGCAAATTTTACAAAAGCGCCCTTTCAGTTATTTTTCACTGAAGTTAGTAAGATTACGGTTAGGGTTTGATGTATAAACAGTTACAGACAAATACATATAAAACTTATTGGCCAGATGGTGTTCAACATAGAGTCTGACGCACTGTTTAGCCTGGTTAGCTTTGCATTTACACAGAACAAATCAACTGGGCTTTGCTTTTAATTCATCATTCTCATTCCTGCACAGCTCTAGGTTCTTAATGAAAATGAGGGATTAGATCTTATTAATTAGGCTGGACTGGTTTGTCTGATTAGAAACAGTCCTGCTAACAAACACCGGAGATATTGCCCTTAGCTGTTTTAAAAGGAAAAGGTCAACTTGGCATCAGTGGCACAGTCCTTTTTATTTTAGTCTACTTTCAGCAGGTGTTCTTTTTCCCTTCCTTCCCTTCCTTTCTTTCAGTTATTCATGTTCTGATTCATTTTGTGGGAATCATTCTATACATCAAACAGTGTGATCCAGTAAATAATTTGGTTAGTCGTTCTTCTTTTCTAAATATGAGTGGGTGTACCAGACCCTGAATCATTCATGATTATCACTATGAAGAGATTCTCAGATGGCCGAGTCTCTTATTTGCTGAAACAATTTTGAACAGATCACCTCGAATTCACAGCTTTTTCTTCAGTTTTACTCTACTCTTTTTTTTTTTTTTTAAGAATAAACTAGTGTCTCAAGAGGTCCTCAATGGTATCATGGTATTAACAATTGATGAGTTTTAAAATGTATAATTATACCATGATATCTTAAATCCATTGTTGTGTACATGTACTGAATATGTAAATAGAATATCTGCATAGACCATGTTTCTAGATAGCGAAAATAACTAACTAATGTAAATCAATAGATTCTATTTTAAGCATTTTCAAACTGTCTCCGTTGTTCTCCAGACCATCTGTTCCAGATAACTGGGGATGAACGTTTAAATATGTCTGGCAGCTCCAATGGTTTTCCTTTGGTCAGCCGTCCAGCTTTTGGGCTCTACACGTCAAGTTCAGGATGCCCGGAGTTTGGAGGCCTAGGAAGCCTGGGTTTGTCTGCCTTGGCTGCTCACTCCCAGTTTGGTACATTTCCAGGTAGGGGAGCTTAAGGTGCAATGCTTTTTATGTTTTATTAACAGAGATGAAGATGAAAATTGGCTTCTTGGTCGAGTTAATTGTTTGTCAGTCTGTCGTTATTTTGCCGTCTTCCTGGATTATATCTTTATCAGGACAATAGTATACTGTATGTCTGTTTGTATTTGCCTTGTCCATGAAATGCAACCGTGCAAAAGTAAGCTTTTCCTTATGTTGTCAGTTGTCATCCTTTATTCTAATTGGCAGGTACAATTTAAAAACTCCACTGCAACAGAAATAGAACTTTATTTTCTCAGCCCTTTCAGTCTTCCCACAACATTTTTAATTTAATGATATCCGATTGCATGCCTTTTGGGTGTTATCATGACACTCAGTACAAAGTAAATGGAGGTTTTACAAAGCAGTAGCTGTTTTAGAAGAAGGCTGTTCTTTGAAACTGTTGCAGCTGTGACATGTCTAGTAGAATCTTTGCAGCTATTCTGCCAGATGACATGCTTTAACTTATCAGCTCTTAATATAAAAAGATGAAGTCACAGTCAGTGGAAGGTTCTTGTTATCAATGCAAAACTATATTTTGAACTGTGTGATTAGTGCTGTTGACAGGTTGGATAAATCATGCTCTTATAACATGTTGGCAGATTGGATTCTCTGCATATCTAGATAAAATGGCTATTTGTGCCATACTGAACCGTACGGTATCTTGCTCCCCCACTCCAGACTGGTGGCGGCCATCTGAGGCACACACCAGAGGAGCAGCAGCCTTTTTCCCTCCTCTTCTGGGTCTGCATCCTGTATTTGCATCAACCTTCAAAAGCCATGATCCCATTCAGTTGCAGTCACGTACCTCAGGTAAAAAAAAAAAGCCAGCTCCTGCCTAAGGTCATACATGTTGTAGTAGTTTAAAGCAAAGAGGCTCCAGAAAATAGTGTTTTTGTTATGTTAAAATTATGAGACGTATTGTCCTCCTAATGTGTTTGACTCATATTGCTTGTTCTCATGAGTATCCATCTAAAGAAATGCACAATGTCAGTTTCTGTAGGTGTAACTGGAACAGTGAATGGTAGGAGTGCTTCTTCTCCTACCGGGCACTCCGCTGTGAACACCAGTTCATTTCCAACAAAGGGAAACACAGAGAAAACTGAGGCCAATAGTAGTCAGAGTCAAAAGAGCAGACAGGACCTGGGCCAACTGCAACGGAAGATCACCCAGAAAACGAAAGAAAAGGTAATACTGTTTTTTAACAATACACTGCATTACACCCACTTCACTGTTATGTTGTTTTTGGCACCCTTTCCCCAGTTTCCCTTGATTCAAAAATGTTCATTATTATATAGAAACCCAACAAAAGACCACTAGAGACCTCCAGCATGAGCGGCAGCCAATCGGGATCATTGTCAGATAGCTCCTCCAGTGATGGTGAGGTGAGCAGCAGTGATCCCGATGACATGGAGGAGGAGGAGGAGGACAATGATGAAGATGAGGATGATCAGAGCAATGCCAGTGAGGACTCTGATTCGGAAAAAGACAGTCAAGTGAAAAGGAAAGTCAAGGTAAATGTCTCGAATTAAACTTCTGGTTTTTGAGTTTAAATATTCAGTAGCATACTCAGTTTTGAAAACCAGTGGACACCTTTTTTTACATCTAACATTTTTAAAAGCTTGACAAAGATTTTCCCTTTTTTTGTTTATTTTCAGAATAATGTACTAAGATGAAAATAAGTTAGTTTGTGTCTGACCAATTTGCTCTCTAAGAAGTAAATGTTAGATGGTTTGTCAAAAGCAGCTATGGTGGTGGGCGGCAGACTGGATGTATGTGCTAGCTGACAGAGCTGCCACTGTGAGGCTCTCTCCGTAGGAGCTGACATGACATGCTGTCTTTTCCTCATCCTCCTACTTAGCGGCTGACACAGAACACGTCTGAGAGTAAAAAGAAGAGACCCTGCACTGCAGATGGAAATACAACTCAAGACAGTCATCGTGACACTGTTCCTTTGACTTCCCAATACCGCTTGCAGTCCTCTTCTCATCCCGCTGGCCTGTCACAGTCCGCAGCGCGGTTCCTCCAGAGCTCCAGGACTGCAGAGGAGGAAGGCCAGCAGCACATCAGTGTCATCCAGGCCACTGGGTTGGCAGCCGGCAACAGTCCCCTAGCAGCGTCCCGCAGGGAGTCCTCTCCTCTGCCCTCCAGGTCCTCACCCAACCCCATCTCCTTCTCCAGCACACCTAAACACTTACATCCTTCCACCTCACCAAAGCACTTCTCTCATTTGTCCTCACCACAGCATAGCCCTCCCAAACCTCATGCTCTCTGTTCCCCTTCAAAACCCCTGTCTCTGTGTTTCTCACCCAAGCCTCTCTCCCTCTCTTCTATATCCAGACCACCAACACTGTTAGCCTCACAAAAGCCTCCCCAAAACCTCCATAAATCCAAATTCCTGATGCCCTCTCTGAAGCACACCCAGCTGGTTGATGGCATAAAGGAGAACAGTGGAAACCTTATGGACGAAAGATCATTACACTTGAACAGTTTTAAATTAAAACAGGTGAGTTGTATTTGTTATTTACATTGCTGCATTGAAGCTGATTCTGTTTCGTTTATATGAATTTTGCCAAAGGTGCAAAAAAAAAAAAAAATAAAAATAATACTGCAATGAAATCAGGGCTTATATTATACTGCATGTGAGTCTGACCGCTATGTGACGAGAAGTGACAATGCATTTAGCTCTATTGGGAATACTTCACAAAATTGACAAGCAATTAGCTCTGTTACGCTCTGGGATGTTTGTTATCAGAAGAGGAGAAATCTGTCTCTTTTAAGGACTCTGTTATTGTCACTATTTTCAAAAGGAAGGAAACTGTAGCAGTCTGTAACAAGAGGTTTTTAATGATGGTGGTACATTAAATACAGACTTTTGATTGAGTATAACAATAGCAACAAATATAAGATGACAGCTAGAGTCGCATAATGGCACAAAGCCGAACAATTTGAAAATATTTTCCACAGCATCCTTTTTTTTCTTTACTGTACTGTAGTTGACAGGCTTGGGCCTGCTTGTCATTGTCCCTGTCTCTTATTACACCTTAAATTCCTTCATTCACAGCCCACAGCAATGTAATACAAGTGACAGCTTGCATAATTACTTCCTTTTTTTTCTTTGTTTCCTTTTCTTTTTCATTTTTACTTTTACTTTTGAAGCCCCACCACTCCAAGGACTCCCTGAAGCCAGCTTTCTCTCTGCGACCTAAGAGCCAGAACTGGTTTAAAAGTCACAAAAATTCAGCATCCTCTTCTTCGTTGCTGACACAGCATAAACATTCGTCAGATACGTTGAGCAGTCTGTCTCTCCCACACAGCAATGACACTAATCTGTTCCTGAACCACCACCTTAATGGAGTGATCCACAGCGCAGTTCAGGATGCCCCTTTGGCCCTCATCACTAAACCACGCAGCCAGAGCAGCACCCCCAGTAGCAAGCCCCTCCTGGTAGCCACCAGCCCTCCCTATCCCATGCCCATCAACCTAAGCACTGGCACTAAGGAGATGTCGGGCAGCTCTGCTTCCCCACTTAAATGTTCAGCCTCATCAGGTCTTGCTCACAGAACGATGAAGACTAACACTCCCAAGTCTCTGCATACAGGAAAGAGCCTCTCTAAAACCAACTCATCCTATCCACCTGTAGACTCAGTCAGAGGTAGTGAGTCTGATATCCACAGCAGCAGGGACTCGGACGACTCTTTAGGAAATGACTTTGATGATGAAGACGATATTGAGGATGAAGATTCTGGCAGTAGCCTGTCAGGTTAGATTCAACAGACCTTTCTTTAATTGAACAAATAAATGCCATTGACAACATGTTATTGCAGATATAAGATGTTAGATGAGGTTTGGTTGTGAGAAGAATGCTAATTAGGATATCATATTTTTTCCCTGTGTCACGCTGGAATCCTCTGCAGAGTCGGGGAGCAATCTGGATAGCGACTCTGATGGCTCTGAGGATGATATGAAGGAGCGCGGTGAGACAGAAGCAGACAGCGATGCAGAAAGGACTCCCATGAAACTCGCTAAAGCGTCGTCTTTGAACCTCTCAGCCAACTGCTCCCTGCTGAACCTGAAGATCGTCAAGCCTCCTAGTTTACCAAGTAGCCTACTCACCCCCACCACAGTGACCAGCTCAGGGGCACTGAGTAACCATAGCACCCTATCGCCTCCCTTCAAGTTTGCCACACTCCCAGGTAACAAATCTGGGGTTGCTTAAAAGCCAAATGCATCCAGTTTCAGTTTAATTTAATAAGATACTTTAATGTGTGATTCAGTTTTCAGGAAAGTGTTCACTCACTCACTCAGATAACAGAGTAGGATCATGACCAAAGTCAGCATGGTGTTTATTTTTCCTCCACTCACTTTGCTTATTCAGACTATCCAACCCATCAGTGGAAAAAGCATGTTTATTTCTCCAGTATGAAAACATGAATGTACTCAATGGTTCCAGGTTAAAATGAGCTCTCTGGAAGAAATTGGTTGCATCATTGTTTTGATGGTCCCCGGCAGCTTTTGCTTTAATAACCCAGGCAGGTGCTTTACACATCTGATACTGGATGAGTCACGGAGCATATTACGCTACTAACAGTGCTGGATTCTAAATTGTCGTAATGGAAAAGTATTCTTTTTCCTTTTAAAAGCAGTAATTGAAAAATCATGTCACAGCAGTATGCCGTGAATTACTTTTAATGACACATTTATAAACTTTTACATTTATTAAGTAATTTAGATGCGAATTTTACACTATCCCCACCTCTAAAACCACTAAACTGTCATGGTGGCGGTGAGGCTTGTTACTGTACAAGCTCTAATCCTGTGTTTTGCACTTCTCTTATGTGTCAAAAGGTCTGAATATTGTTTGCTATTTATGTTGCTGTGACCTGTCCACTGACCTGTATGGTCATTTAAGTGTAGTTGTAAAATTGTTATTTAATATATAAAAAAAAAAAAAAGAATCCACAATAAATGGATATCTAACATGATCTCCTTTTGTTTGAGGTTTTATATTTGCAATAATGTCCCCTCCTTATTTTGTGTAGTGGATATATCTGTAAACATGGCAGGTTTATGGATTTGTTCACGTCCCACTGGAGGTGTGAAAAGCGCTGAGTCATTTCTCCTGTTTTCTAGGATCGGGGAAGAGGAGGAGAGTAACGGATGAGAGAGTTCTGCGGTTGCCTCTTGAGTTCGGGTAAGATATTGTGCATGCACTTCACATTAAAAGAGACACATAAAGGTTTGACGGTCTGAGCGTGTTCCTTTTTTCCTTACTGTTATACTCCCTGTATTATTTGTGTTTATGCAATTGGTGTTGTAGTAAAATGTCAGCTCACTGGAGGCTGATGAATGACCTTTTCTAAAAGGTCATCTGTAGTCATCTTAACTTTGTGGAGCAGCCCAAGACACATGATCACTTTGTTTTTGATCGAGAAAACTTTCAGTGTTGACACATTCACCCCAGTAAGAAAAATGAATACGAAAGACTCAGACCCTCACTCTAACCCAGAATAAATACTGTAAATGTTACTGTAAAAAGCACCACTAGAATCCTGATTTGAGGACAGTGACGTTTTCATCAAGAGCTAAGTAGGAGTAGACCACAAAAAACATCCTTGCCTTCCTTTTAGGGGCCTTAAAAACGCCAATCTTGAGCAGTAGGCAGGAAATGAAATGAGGCCCAGCACTTCAGCATCAAGGGGTTAATTGCAGCCAGCCTCAACACAGGCATTCAACATTAGCAGCTCCCTGCCCACAAATTCTGCAGCCTTGGATCAGAGCGTCTTTCATCTTCTAGGGATGTTTTTCATCAGCAGGTTCACAGGAAACAGAGGCCATAAGACTGTATATCAGCCCCCTGCTCTGTGTGGGATAACAGCCTACATGTCTTGTGTGTAAGCCATGGCTGCTCTCCAGCGGAGCTCATGGGAAGTAAGGGGTAGCCCCACTTGGCGCATGGCCATTTAGGAGTGTGATTACTATAAGGGTCAGAGGATGACAAGGCTACACACTACACAGCTGTACATCATTTACATAGTTTATCTTCTTGTTTGCTTGCTGCTGTTAACAAGAGGATGATGTGTATCTGTCTTGACACTAAAACAATATGCTAAGGCCGCAGAGGGGAACTTGAATGAGAGAAACAATCAGCTAAAAGTAAAATACAGTATATTTATAATATTATATATAATATAAATGATTAATGAATACAGCCTACAGTGGAATATTACATTGTGTTGTACCTTGTATGTGCTATATTTGCAATTTTTTGTTCCTCAGGTGGCAGAGAGAGACCCGAATCAGGACTGTGGCAGGTCGTCTACAAGGAGAGGTGGCTTACTTTGCTCCATGTGGGAAGAAGCTGCGTCAGTATCCTGATGTAATGAAGGTAAATCTACAGTGTGTCACTTTATTTTATTGAAAGTAGATTTAAAGCATTAAATGATTGCACATGCTCACTGCATCAGTATAGCATAAAGTAATTTCCTTCAGGTGGGAATTGATGACGTGTGTGGTGATTTACCAGTTAATATGGCTGTAATTAATAATGCATTATTCTTTTGTGTACAGTACTTACTCCGGAATGGAATAACCGACATCTCACGGGATAATTTCAGCTTCAGTACAAAAATTAAAGTTGGTGACTTCTATGAAGCCAGAGAAGGACCAGAGGTAAATTACTTCTTTTTGTGTTAAATATTTAGTTTCATCACTGAAGGATGTTGACATTTATTATAAAAAAATATATATTTTTTTATAAATATATATTTAATCATAGATGGAAAAGAAATATATAATATGTCATTTTTTATACATATATCTCAATCTATTATTGTGGTTGCGTGATCCACGTCCACGTCTTTTCTGGGATTTGGGGTGTTATTTTGTGTCTCTGGTGCTTCCACATGCATACAAACTTGGAAAAAAAACATCGATGCTGTTTTGAGTGAGATACGGGTTTCTGAATGTAACCTGCCTTCAGTCCCAGAGTGAGCTGTTCAAAATCTGCAGGGCTTTCTACGTCTCTAGCCGAAACGAGGGGGCTAACCGCTAGCATGCCCTTGTTCTCAATGGCAAAACACTGCTACAACACACACAAGTTCACCATAATCTACAAAAGAAGTACTTACATGTCCCTGTTCTGCAGGTAATCCACGCAGAGTTGGGAGTGCGCCCTCGTTTAGAAGAAGTCTCCCGGCTAATCCTGCCTTGTACTGACTGAAGTTAGAGAAACAGCTAGCTAGCTAATGTGATCCTTACCTAGCTACTGCGCATGTGCGAATCCCAACAAAGATGGTACAGAAGTGAGATGTCTCACTCTGTAGCTAAAACAGAGACCTCAGAACACACAGGGTGGAAAAGAGGAGCTGCAGCAATGTGCAGTTAAACCATGTAAACCTATTCTGGTACAACCTCAAAATACAATTATGAACCTGAAAATGAGCATAATATGAGCATGTTAAAGCTGCAATTTGTAGTTGATGAAATTGCACTGATAGAAATTACAATGCACGCATCTGTGTTCGTTTTGAAAACTTGGTTAAAGAGAGATTAAACAATTAGATGAAAAAGTTCTTTATATGAATTGAAAAATGTATTTAAAAATTGTTTTAAGCATGAAAAATAGTATGTTGTCTACATGCAGGAAAAGCACAACAAATGCATTCTGAGGCATGTTGTGTATTCACAGCCTCAGTGCAATGAGTAGTTACGCTGGTCAACATGAAAATCCACAAATTAAAGCAATGAGGAGATAATCAGTCTAGCCAATTTTTGTATGGTTTGTTGGTTTTAATCTGTCTTTCTTGTCCGTCTGATAACCCAGGGTTTACAGTGGTTCCTGCTGGCAGAGGAGGAGATCGCTCCCAGTATCATAGCGATGGATGGGAGGCGCAGTCATTGCACACAGTCCAAGCGCCAGCAGATAGGTGATGGCACTGGGGCCAGACAGTGGAATTCTCATCCTCTTAATATTGGTGAAAATAACTTCCAAGATGTCAGTGATGCAAAGCTGCTACGCAAACTGGAGGCTCAAGGTCAGTTTATATCTTCCAAAACTGTCAGTGGCACCTGGTCAAGAGAAAATCAACCATTATAACACCAACAAATATTGGCTATATATTGTATCAGTTATTTTCTCACGTGGTTTGGTGCATTAATTGGCCAACTGGTGATAAAGTGATCACTTCATTATATTTCCAGCTCAGCTTCAAAGACATTCAATAGCTCTATAGAGGAGGTTAATAGCAGAACCACTTTTAACAATCTAAAAAAAATCTGTGGCGAATGTTTTGGTGTCAATTCCTCAAAATCAAGCTGTAAGGGGCTCTTTTGAGATTCACACATGATTAAAAAAAATCTTCTTCTAAAATCTTAGAAGAGGCAGCGATATTGATGTCTCAGTAGGCCACATTGCCATTATTGCACATAAACACAGTGGCTCGTTGCAAAAACTCCAGGCACTTTCTCTGGAGGTTGTTAAGAGGGATTTGGGGAATTGTAAGAGTATCTGTGGGTCACTTTTCATTTAAGTTTTTAATAAGGTCTGTGATGTGTTCAGTAATACATTTCATCATGTTGCAGAAATAGCTCGACAGGCAGCTCAGATCAAAATGATGAGGAAAATTGAGAAGCAGGCCATGGCGCAAGCAGCCAAAGAGGCAAGGAAGCAACAAGGTAAACAGCTACTCTCCAGTCACAGTTACACTCTTCTCTAACACTGCATCATAATGCTGTGCGCAAACTTAATTTGTTTGTCTTCCAGCAATGATGGCTGCAGAGGAGAGGCGGAAAAAGAGGGAGCAGATAAAGTTTCTTAAACAGCAAGTAAGGACTTTACTTTGAATGCATTGTTTCATTTTCATAGCTTCATAGCCATCTTCAGCTGCTCTATTCATATTCAGTGTGTGTGCTCCAAGGTGAAAAAAGGTTTTAAACACACAGTTGAATTGCTTTTGAAATTCTATAAGGAAGTTGCTATCCTTTTAAATGCTGCACCTTCCTCATCTGCATAGACCCACTGTACTCCCCCCCCCATCCACCCACCCCCCCTCGCCACTATAACATGCATGACTTAACAGTTAATTCATTTGATCTTGCCCTCATCCTTTTACCAGGAGAAGATCAAGCGCATTCAGCAAATTCGTATGGAGAAAGAACTCCGTGCACAGCACATTCTCGAGGTTCGTCCTGAAAGTTATTGCAGAAACATTCTAAAAAACACTTCCTTTCTGCTGTTGCTAAGATTAAAAAAAATAAATAAATAACTGACAAAACAAAGGCTATTCCTAAATTATGTGTTCCCACTTTAAGTCACATCTAGTGAGTATGTGATGTGACTAATGCCTAATTGGTTTTTTGCAAAAGTTCCAATGACAATCTCCTTAGACGTGATTGTGCTTAATACAAAATACAGTATTTCATTAAGTAAGAGGTGGCCCAGAGTTTACCATGGCTAGGTGGAATACATATTTTGCATTCTGTCACTAATAGAAGCTGTGAAGTATTTTAGCTTTTATAAATCAAATTTCAGTTGACACGCTTGGCAAGCAGCTCTTAACAGGATTTCGTTGTGGCTATAATTACTGATAGAAATGTTGCTTAATTTATTCTCACTGCCTGCTGGTGTTTCAAAATAACTGTAGCCATTTTGTCTTTCAGTGTTATTGGGAGGAAATAATCATGTCATTGCTCAAGATTTCAATATGTTAGATGTGACATTGTCAATGAGCCACTGGCACTATTTAGCTTTTCTGTGGAATATTTTCTATTGAAGGCATTAACAGATTAAAAAAAAAAGCAATCTAGCAAACACAAACCAAACTTATACATAATATTAAGTACAACACCTCATTAATTTTTTCCTTTTTACAGACTAGATTTACATGTATTTGATACATTTAAGATAATTGTCCTAGTCATTTTATTGTTTTCACTTGATGATTTTTGTGATCTGATTTTCATTAATCAGTTTGCTGCTCCAATCAAATGTTGTATGTGGTATATTTACTGTATGTGTTTAACATTAGTCTGTATATTGCTTCTGTTGCATGACCTTTGTATGTACAGGTAAAAAGAAAGAAGAAAGAAGAGGCAGCCAATGCCAAAATATTGGAGGCTGAGAAGCGAAACAAGGTGAGATGAACAAATCATGATTGTAAACTGTTGCTTCTAAAACATAAGACAGCCTGCTCCCTTGTTAAGCTGCCACAAATATCCTTCATGCCCCTGACTCCCAGTGTTTTGCCCCTGCTTGGCTGCAGTTAAATGTTTTTGCTCCATTGTGCTGCTTGTCAGTGCAAAAGAGATTTTCCTTATCACTGTGATAAAAGAGGTTGGATCATCTCCTTGCGTTCTACATGTATCTGTGAAAGATTTTTAACCAATGAAGTCTAGAGGCCTGGAACTTTCTAAATGTGTGTGTATATGTTTTAGTTTCTAATTGACTTCATCTTTTTTTCTAAAAGGAGAAGGAGATACGTAGACTGCAAGCTGTCATACTGAAGCACCAGGTCGGTATTTGTTTTATTATTATTATTATTATTATTATTATTATTATCCATGACCACATTATACTAAATCCATTCTTACTCTTTGTTTAAACTAAATGTCTTGGAGATGTTCTCTAACTAATGATCATTTTTGGTAGCCTAATGGAATTATTTTGCACAATATATCCTGTCAAATGATGCTTTAGGGTTCTCTTGGGTGTATTTTTTATTTGACCTTACCAGTTGTATTTTTCTTGCATTAATTTTCTTCTGTGATTTTCTATTTCTTAATACTTTGCCAACTCTTTCTACCAGGAGTTGGAGAGGCATAGACTAGATATGGTATGGGTATGTTTGTTTCTGTACATTTAACAACATATTGTGAACGTGTTGTGATAAATGGTTGCCATCATTGCAATGCCTAAAGAGTAGCATTGGCTGCAGTCATACTACATCCTTCTGCATGGCTTTTCCAGAACGGTGCACTGCATACGTCTGCTCTATTTGTCTCTCAAAGAAAACACATCCATTATCTGGCTAATATGATCAAAAACATCTTAACTCCACAGATAATATAACAGGATGCAAAACATTCTAATGAAATGGAATCCCTGAAAGAACACCAACTACATATTACATTGTTTTTGTTTTAGATTGATTAAATATAGGTGCTCAAAATCCTTTTACTCTAAAGCGTTTGTGAGCCAACGTTCTCATTCATTCTAATACCTGAGAAAAATCAATATGCAGTTTGTATTTTTGCCAGTGATTTACACCACTGGGTTAATGGAAACTAAGTTCTTGTTTTTCGTCATTTGACATTTAAATGTTTTATCATGGTTGTTAATTTGCGTCATTATTCTCACTAAATATATCTTAACTGTAAGGGAGGCAATAATAGCATAGACGGACTCCATAGTTTAGTTTTCACAGTAAATAAAGTTAAAATATAATAATTTAAAGTGGAGATAGTTTCATACAACATCAGTTGATTATAAATTATGTGCTTTGTTTGTCCCTGAGACACTTACTATTTGCAGCTTATAGTTCTAAACCCCTTTGCCTGTACCTTTCAGTCTGCCTTATTGCCGACATGCTCAGATTATAATGGCTGTTTGTTTCTAACTTTGAGCTTATGCTTTGTGTGTGCATCATTACATGGGATGTAGCTTTTTCGTCAATCATTGTGTTCCATTTGATTTAACTGTTATGGTTTTTTTCTTTATACTTTAACTACGGTCCAATGGGCAACATTTTGTCTGATGACAAATGGTGATCTGTGTTTCTTCTTCTACTGTGCATGTCAGGGGGTTCATACTGTGTACTGCATATATGTATGCATACAGTTTATATATGAGCCCTTTTTCTCCTCAAGTAGTTTGAACTATGAATAAAAAAGAAACTGTGTGTCTGTGCTCTGCCAGGAGAGGGAAAGGCGCAGGCAGCACATGATGCTCATTAAGGCTGTGGAGGCCCGTAAGAAGGCAGAGGTGGGTAACGCCTGCCCTGATCACATACCCTTGTTACCCTCGTTTCTAGTCATTCCCACTCCTGTGTCCTGCTACACTGTTTTTTCCCTCAGTAATTTAATTTTTTTTTATGTTAACACTGTGGTAATTGAGGTCATAGTTTGTGTTTTCCACCTTCTGTAATTCTGAGTAGTCTGCAGCAGTGTCAATAATACTTTCTCTTGGCTATAGGAGAAAGAGCGTCTGAAAAAAGAGAAGAAGGATGAGAAACGGTTAAACAAGGAGAGGAAACTGGAGCTCAGAAGACTGGAATTGGAAAAAGCAAAGGAGCTAAAGAAACCAAATGAAGACATGTGTTTAGCAGATCATAAGGTATACACTGTGGTGCTGCTAGCAGATGAAAATGAGAGCCAATGTATTTCACCAAGAATAGTCTCCATCTGTGGAGTAGATGGAAAAGGTTGGATTTTTGACCAGCACAGGGATTTCTTTGGCATGAAAATCAATCAGTATAATCACTGTAGGGGTTATAGGCATGAAGATTAAAAATGCTTTTGGCACTTTTATGGTTTCATTGTTTCACTATCAGATCTACCAAAATAGATGTCAGTGTAATATCACTGAAAGCATCTGGAATTGATTAAAAAATAAAGCAGGTGTAGGTCAAAATACTGCCACCAAGTGGCTACTGATGCAATAGCACCAACCAGAGTGTTACTGATCAGATACTTTTATCTGATCATAAGATTTCTTTAACAGGATTTCACAGACAAACTAGTATGAAACAAGTCACATCTGTGCTGTCAGAAATGCTGAAAAAAACTAAACATTTTATTTCCCTCCAGCCACTTCCAGAGTGGTCCCGGATCCCTGGTCTGGTCTTACCAGGAAGTACCTTCTCTGACTGCCTGATGGTGCTGCAGTTTCTGCGCAGCTTTGGAAAGGTCCTGAGGTTAGATATAAATCCCAACATGCTCAACCTAAGTGACCTTCAAGAGGGATTGCTCAACACTGGGGACAGTTTGGGCAAGGTGCAAGACCTGCTGGTGAGCATGCTGTCTGCAGCTGTGTGTGATCCTGGTATACCTGCAGGTCACAAGGTGAGAGTCCGTTGTTGAATTGTAAATGGTTCCTGTACTGTAATTTACATGTGCATGTGCACATATACAAACATACAAAAACACACCTGCTACTGTGTGCCCATAAAATGTATTGATTCAGACGTAGCTATTGTACAAAAATCACTTTTCAACTCAGAACACACATGCTAAAATGTATCTAGAATTTATTTAGAATTGTCCTCAGGCTAGGCCTGCACGATTCGGGGAAAAATATGAATCACGATTTTTTTAGCTTAGAATTGATATCACAATTCTCTGCCACAATTTTTTTCTCACAAAGTGTAATGTTTATTGCACACATGAACCATGACAAAACAAAACAAATTGGCAGTACCAAACATTGATATTTTTTGGCACCTATAGCACATTGCGCATCACCACAAGCCTGTAAATATAGAGGCTTCAATGAAGAGAAGGGAGAGCATTGCAGCGCTTGGGAGCGCTTTAAAACCTTTTTTATACAGTCTATGTTTAAAACTCACAGAAGAAAGTAGTAGCGTTTGTGATGCAGTCGGCTCGTAAAATTAAATGAGAATATTAAAAAAAAAAAAAAAAGTTATTTAAAAATTAAATCGTGAACAGGGTGAATCGAGATCGCGATTTTATACCAATTCATCGTGCAGGCCTACCTCAGGCTCTGTGCAGCTAAATGAGAGTTTGTGTTTAGGAGGGTATCCGTGTTTAGCTGTTAGTACACAAATTAATTTGAAACCACAATTTTCATACATTCCCCAAAGCCGTTTGTCCATGCTGTGTGCTGTAGGGTGTACTTGTGTATTTACATTACAGTGCATTATTACATATCTTCCTATTGAGAAGCTGACATAGACAGTGTCAACATTTTTTGAGATGTGCATACAAGGACAAGACATATCAAGACAGGATCAGGAGTCCCAGGAGTCACTTAAGCACTTGAGATTGCTTACTTAACTTAACAAAGAGATAATTGCTCAAAAAGACAGTGTTTTACTCCCATTGCACTGTTGTGGGCTATA
Source organism: Sander lucioperca (assembly GCF_008315115.2). NCBI lineage: Eukaryota > Metazoa > Chordata > Actinopteri > Perciformes > Percidae > Sander > Sander lucioperca. The sequence goes on from NC_050180.1 coordinate 22,868,723, forward strand.
CCCTTCACTCGTGCCCTGCTCTGTGTCACAGTATATAAAAAGATATTCTGGTTTTAACTTAGTTGGTTAAAAAAGCATTAGTTTTTTTTTTTTTTTTTTTTTTACCACTAAACTTTTTGTTTTGGAAACACATATTTCTCTCAGAATAAGACCGCCTTGGGGGACCACCTTACTAATGTGGGGATCAACCGAGACAATGTGTCTGAGATCCTGCAGATCTACATGGAGGGTCACTGTGAGCAGACAGAGCTGGCTGCTCTGGCCCTCAGCCTCAGGACCAAGGCGTTTCAGGCCCACAGCCCGCCACAGAAGGCCTCCATGCTGGCATTCCTGGTTAATGAGCTTTGCTGCAGTAAGGCTGTGATCAGGTAAGAATTCTGCCTCCTTCTGACAGTCAGCTTTGATTTTTACTTATCAAAAAAAGCAGTTTTGTAGGGCAGTAATGTTAATGAACTGAACTACCACTAATATTTAATGCAATAACGTAAGTACCAAAAGGAATAAGACTAATCGTGGTTTGATGGACAGTTTCACAATGTTGCATCAAACTACGTGTTATCAATTTTTCAGTAGAACTGGAAACACTTTGAAACACATCTGGTGCACACTGCAGTGTTACACAAAAACATGGTGCTCGTCTTATATAAAAAAGGTCAAAGAAATAGCTGTGTCAATGTTGTCTGATACTTTTGCAGTGAGATCGACAAAAACATAGATCACATAACCAACCTGAGGAAGGATAAGTGGGTTGTCGAAGGAAAACTTCGCAAGTAAGTATATGCATCATCTAAGTCGTTATTGGAAGACTCTGTGCTTACACTTAAACATTTTCTGAATGAGATGGCAAACAATCTGGGTTTCTCAACTAGTCTGAATTTTACATGAACGTGTACTCTACAACCTGGCTGTCCTTTTTTTATGTTTAAAGACTCAGGAGCATTCATTCCAAGAAGACAGGGAAGAGAGACAGCAGTGTGGGGGGAGAAAACAGCCACAGCCTTATCATCCCCACTGCCAGAAACAAATGCAAGAGGAAAGAAGGGGACAGTGAGGAGGAAGAGGACGAAGATGACGACAGTGAAGACCAAGGAGACGACGACGACGATGAGGAAGAAGAATCTGTGGGAAAGAAGGGAAAAAAAGCAGAGATGTGTGAAGAGGAGGTTAGTGACATACATGATTCTTTTATTGTTGCCAACGGCTTAAATCAGGGTTTGTTCAGCCGGTCCACTGGCCTCCCACTAATGACTTCTTTTCATCTAGGACGACAGTGTACACTCAGCCAGCATGGAGGAGCTAGAGAAACAGATTGAGAAAACATACAAGGTAAATGAAACCCTATGAGTTTTTTTTTCTCTCAGGATCAGCTGATCAATGAATACCTCATGGTTCAACCTGCTGTACTCTGTCTCTTCAGCAACAGAGTCAGATCAGACAGAAGTTATCTGACTCATCTCACTCACTGCGCTCCATGACGATTGGACAGGACCGCTACAAGAGACGTTATTGGGTCCTACCGCAGTGTAGTGGCCTCTTTGTTGAAGGCATGGAGAGCTGTGAAGGTACAAACCACAAATTATAACTCAGATATTGTTCACTTTTGTCCTTGTTCACCATGTACAGGATAGAAACCTTTGGTGCACTCTGCCTGACCTTTCATGTTACTCAGGTTATGAAGAGGTGGAGAAAGAGAAGAAAAGACAGAGGACTGCTCAGGTGCTCAGGGTAAAAGAAGAGCAGCAGGAAGAGATGGAGAAGCCAACGGTGTCCAGTCCAGCACAGAGCACAGACGGCGATACAACCACACCAGAGGGCCAGCAGGACAAAGACAGCCTCAATCTCTTCCTCCAGAAACCCGGCTCTTTCTCTAAGCTCAGCAAACTCCTTGAAGTAGCCAAAATGGCTCAAGATTCAGACATCAATTCTCACAACAGTCATTCTGCTAAAGTCCCTACCACTGCATCTTATTCCTCATATCCCACCTCTCAGACAGCCACTACTCAGCAGGGACTGATAGATAAAGCAGATACTTTAGTGCCGTCTCTGCTCAGAAGTAGTCCCTGGATAACCTGCAGCCCTCACTCTGTCCTTCATGATGACCAGCTTTCCAAGATACTAAAGGAAAAGAGCAACCAGTGGTTTAGCCTCTTGCCTCGCTCTCCTTGTGACGAGTCTTCGTTTACCTCCGGCTCCAGCCCTCTAGCCGCCTCCTCTCCGCTACAGACCGTCAGCACTAAATCCCCCTTCTCCCTCTCCCCTAATCCCCCAGCTACAACCATTTCTAGTGCTCCTGCTGGGATCAATAACATGCAGCCATCTGTCCTTCAGGTTGTTAGACAACAATAATCTCAGTCACAATTATTCCAGATCATGTTGTGCTTTTTTTTATAACACAAGTTGGACACCTTTAGGTGCTACCACTGTATTGCCTTATACTTTATGCATGTGGAAGTAGCGTCTGATCATAATTTAAAGTGTGTGTGTGTATTTTTCCCCTCAGCAATTAAAGTCTGGCATTCATCAAAGCAGACTGACACAGTGCGACGTGTCCAGCGCACCAAGTCCCAGCCTGCCCTTCTCTGGTGCTTCTCTACCCCCCATGTTGGATCTGGCCTCCCAGCATGCAGAGGGTAATGACAACATGGTCTTCTTCCCGGCAAATAACAACTCTGTCAACAAGAGTGAGACCCCAGAGCCCCTGATTGACAAGCCCGATTGTGCGTCATTCCCTGCTGTGGAAGTGGCCAAGACCCAGGACTACCCTAGTCCTCAGCCTATCCCCGAGGGTAAGAACGGCTTACTGCCAGTACTCACAAGTCAAATATGCTGGACTAAAGATATTCACTGCCCAGATAGACTGTCACTCAGTTATGCAACTTCTCTATGTTGCTAAAAATGTAACAATTATGTGACAAACGTTTGTGCATATGTGTGTTGGCAGAGATGCTGTGTGGCTGGTGGAGGGTGGCAGACATGGAGGAACTGCACAGTCTGGTCAAGGCCCTTCATAGCCGAGGCATCAGAGAGAAGGCCTTGCAGAAACAGATCCAAAAACATATGGAGTATACGACCCAGCTCTGTGCCAACAGCAAAGATGGTTGGTCCACATTTGCTCTGCCTTTTTTACGTCAAGTCAACAAACATGCAGTGATATAAAATTTTTGTAATTTGACCTTTTGCAATGCTGCATTTGTTTGCTTAACATTCAATATAATATGTTTGCAAATTTTTGTAATTTGACCTTTTGCAATGCTGCATTTGTTTGCTTAACATTCAATATAATATGTTTACAATAGTTTATAATGTTTTGCATGCATCTGTGGTGGCAGCGATTGATGTGGCAGAGCTGGAGAAGCGGGAGGTGAGTGAGGAGACGGTGGACAGTTGGTGTGTTGAGGAGAAGGCCATGGAGGTGGATATCAGCCTGCTTCAGCGGGTCGAGGGTCTGGAGAGGAAAGTCGTCTCTGCTCGCCTGCAGGTCAAGGTACAGGCAAATGAGCATCCTACTCTTTTATGTTTGTGCAGCTCATATAGATGAGCCACTGTTTTTATCCAAATTCATTTTCATGAGTAATTATCCAATATATGCTTGTCCTTGTCCCATGTCCTCCCTTTGTCTTGATTTTAATTACTGTGTCATCAAATGAGACGATGTCTCCCTCAGGGTTGGATGCATCCTGAGCCCCAGTCAGAGAGGGAGGATCTGGTGTATCATGAGCACAAGCTCTTATCTTCCCCTGCTCCAGAGAAGAAAGCACAGAGAGAAACCAGCCAGGATGAACTTCCTGGCACCGTAGTGCGGCGGCCTGACAATCCCCTTGATATAGCTGTCATCAGGCTGGCAGAGCTGGAGAGAAACATCGAGCGAAGGTAAATAGAGAGAAAAGACCCTTTTAAGTGCAACCTTTCAGATCCGGCTGGATAATGTCACTGTACCTGCTCCTGCACCATCGTTCATCCCACACTCATTCTGGAGATTCTTAACCTCACAGTAGGCTGCTTCTTAAACAGGAGTCGCTTGTTAATGGCTGTTATCATTCAGTGAAATAATGTTGCAGACTGTATTGTGGTTGCTGTACAGTGATGCTGCAGTCTCACTTTCTGTGACCTCAAAGCAGGGAGGAGGAGGTGGCACCGGGGATGAAGTTGTGGCGCAAAGCCCTCGGTGAAGTCCGCAGCTCAGCTCAGCTGTCACTCTGCATTCAGCAGCTGGAGAAATCCATCGCCTGGGAGCGATCCATCATGAAAGTGGTTAGTGGCACTCTCTCTCTCTCATAATCACTGATTTGTTTATATCGTTTTCATCATAAATAAATTTAAGCACCAATTTATAGCTCTCACTTAAGGTGTCTCTCTTTGTGGAGATTGATCTTTAAGGCTACACAGCTTCACATTCCATTTCACAAAATATGAAATATAAAACCTACTGTAAAAATGATTTGGTTTATTGATTTTTTTGTTTGTTTGAAGTACATAAGCCTATTGAAAGCAATCAAAGATAACAATAAATCTGCACAGCTGGTGTTTCTTAAAGCGAGATTGTTTTTAGGCTAGACATGACAAGAAAGGAATGGTGTGTTAGCATCAAATTACAATACATCATTACCAGGCAACAACCATATCAAATAATAGCACAATCAGTAAGAAATCAACATCAATCAACATGCCTGACCACAAAGAATGGCATAAATCACTATCTTTCATAGTGATGTATCTCAGTTTACATTCATGACTAGACATATTTGGTGGTTCTAGCACTGCCAGCTCTGTCAAAAGGGGGACAATGAAGAACTGCTCTTACTCTGTGATGGCTGCGACAAAGGCTGCCACACTTACTGCCAGAAACCCAAGATCACTACAGTACCTGACGGCGACTGGTTTTGTCCCACTTGTGTTGCGAAGGTACACCAGCATGTGTTTATTCCACTATTACAGTAGATCTAATTGTCAAGTGATAACATAGCTGTAGCACATGTACACATCCAATTAATTGATTTGAATATGTTATGTTTTGTGTGGCTCTTCACCAGTCTCCTGTGTGTTCTGTCATTCAGGAGAGTGGTCAATCCCCTCGGAGTAGGAAGCAACTGAGCCGAACAGCTGGAGGAGGGAAAAAAGGCAGTGAGGTAAAACGAAACAGTAAGCCATCTGTGGTGGGAGAGCTCATCAAAGAGGAGGCTGCCAGCAGCAACAGCGTGCCAAAGAAGGGTACCAAGGAGTTCAAAAAGAGAAAAGGAGACGACAGCCCGTCCGGCTCCCAGGCCGTCCATGAGAGCCCCGTCTCCTGTGTGAAAAAAGCCAAAACAGCCAAAGACAACAACACAAATGGGCTGGCGACGTGCCGGTAAACACATACTCCCTGCATGCATAGCAGAATTTACTTTACTTCTTTTCATTGTAAAAACGTTCATTTTTAGATGAGCTCCTGGAATACAAGACAACCATCCTCGTGCAAAAATCAAAACATCCATTTTATCATGTAGTTTCATATCACACATAATCTGACGAGGTTTAAAAACCTTTTCTCTAACTGGTGAAATGAAATCGAAATTATCTGAAATTATATTTTTTCCCTTGTTCTCTCCAGAGTGCTTCTGGCTGAGCTGGAGGCCCATCAGGACGCTTGGCCCTTTCTCACGCCCGTCAACCAGAAAGCCGTCCCGGGATACAGGAAGGTCATCAAGAAGCCCATGGACTTCTCCACCATCAGAGAAAAGCTCACCAACAACCAGTATGTGTGCTTCTGTCACAGCGTTGGTTTATAAGTAGAAATGTTTCTCTCTATGTATTTTCTAGTTTTGATTTGGGTGCTGCATATAAATAAAAACCTTTTCTAACGATTACAGGTACTTGAATTTGGAAACTTTCATCGTTGACGTGAACCTGGTTTTTGATAACTGCGAAACATTTAACGAAGATGATTCTGAAATTGGACAAGCCGGCCACAGCATGAGAAGATTTTTTGACAAGCGATGGACTGAACTGCTGGAGTAAACAAATACAGTCTGGACTGTCTACGCCACTCTCTACATATCAAACTTCCCCTCTTCACCTGAGACACTAAATCAACAAACAAGTTATAATAACACTGCAATGTGAAAGGACAAATTCTCCTGCTGAGAAAACACACTTGTTGAATATCTTAAAGTGCAATACTGTTGTCTTTATCAAAATGCACTGACTCTTGGACTTAATATTTTATTTGGGAATGAAATATTTCCACATTAGATAGGCCCTTGGCTTTTTTTTTTTTTATCATCAGTACTTTAGCTTAGTGCATATGTGTGTATTTATTTTCTCAAGTATTTATGTTAGTCTTTTCTAAGAAAAAGCAGGACATGGCGCTCAGCTTTAAAAAAAAAAAAAAAAAAAATCTAAAGATTTATGGACTTTAGAACAAGCCAATCAAAAAAAATTGTTTACAGTTTTTGGGCTGTATGGTGCCAGCAGTACTACTGTTAATCTGCGAGTTAATTGTATAAAGGTGTTATCACTGTCACTATTTACAAATTGAATTTCTAGCATGTATAGAGTGTACATACAGTGCACTCTTGTTAAAATATTGTTAATGCATAAGGATGATTGTAGCACTTCATATGTCTTATACTGTACTCTGCCTGTGCTGAATATCCACTCAAAACACGTGGTCTCCTCAGTATTGTAGTGCCTGACCTCTGACCTCTAAACGGTGTATGGAGAAGTGTTTTTTTTTTTCTATTTTCATTGTGTCCTGCACAATATACTGTAGGAAACCCTTACACAAAATGTAAAACTCTTTCAAGCTTCTCCTCTGAAAAGAATTAATGTGGTGCATATAGCGTTTCATCTCCAAGCATTTCCTTTAGCTAGTCTTGTCAGACATCCTGTGGACGGACGTGAAACCTGCACTGGGCTTTAATCCAGCTGGGAGTCAGACAGTCACGGTCCACCGGAGGCATCTCAAGACAGCTGAAGTTGGGAGACTTGAAGTAACTGTATTTTTTATGAATATTGTGAAATGAGTAGCGACTTTTGTGGGAATATTATTTTTGAATAGTGGGTGTGTGGCACAGATTAAAATAAACCTGTTTTTCAAAATAAATTAGGCCCTTACTATCTTCCCTATTTATTCAGAGTAAGTAAAATCTTTAATAATAATCACCTTGCAATTTTTGAACCATGGATTTCATTTGAAACATTTTTATTTGGTTGATATTATATATATATAATATTGGTTTAATGCTAAACTGAAATGGTCTGAAATGGAGTTAATGCATTGTTTAATTTTATTCAGTGCCAATAATGGAATGTTACAAAGTAGGTAAAATTTGTTCCACATGGACCAGCTACAACATAAAATGCTGCTTCCACTTCAATTCGTCAATAATTCTAATCCAATAATATAAATATAACACTGAAAAGAGCCATTCTCGATTATGAGTACACTTTGAATTGATCTGATAACATTAAGTATTGCTTTTAATGTCGGACTTTTACTTAAGAAATAGTTGTATATTGTATTGAAATTATAGTTTAAAATAATGGACTGTGAATATTGTGCAACTCCTAATAACTCCCATGACTGATAACAGCTGTGCGAGATAAAAAAAAGAAAAAGATTTTAAAGCCGGAAGAGGAAATACTTCATGAGAGAAACTGTCGACGCATAAGAAGCAACAGTTTGTGCTGACTTTTGTATCTTTGCTGTATTTTAACCTTAACGAAACGCAGCTTCCCATCAGGTGTTTGTCGCTCCACTCTTTCGTTTCACAGGCGGATATTTGGGCGTTTGCGCCACCTTGTGAGCGAACTGCTCACTCAGCAGAGCCAACGTACATCTGTCGCAAGATGGTGTCAATAGTTCGCACTCTTCGACACCACACAGACGAGGTCAGCTGCTGTGCTTTCTCTCCATCCCTCCTCGCGACCTGCTCCGGTGATAAAACTCTCCGTGTTTATAACACAGCAGACTTCTCGGAGCTTCCTTTTTCTCCTCTCTCGGGCCACGGCTACGGGGTTCACTGCTGCTGCTTCAGCTCATGTGGCAGCTACCTGCTCAGCTGCTCCACAGACGGATCCACCATCGTGTGGGGCTCACAGACAGGTGAGGTGGCCGCGGTGCTGCAGCACCCGGCCCGCAGTCCGCTCCGAGTTTGCGCGGTGGCACCAGACTCCTCCCAGCTGCTGGCAGGGGCCTGCGATGGCACCGTGGCCCTCTGGGACTTCCGCTCCAGGACATTACGCAGGTACAGTGTTATCCAGTGTCAATCACGTCAACAGTTGTATTATCAAACAGTACGTTGGAGCAATCACGGGCCAGTTTGCTGCCTAGTTGCAGCCTTAAAGTGACATTTTAAAGAGCCCATATCATGCTCAATTTCAGGTTCATACTTGTGTTTTGGGTTTCTACTAGAACATGTTTACATGCTTTAATGTTCAGAAAACACATTCTTTTTCTTATACTGTCTGTTTAAATATACCTGTATTCACTCTCTGTCTGAAACACTCTGTTTTAGTGCCCCCCTTCTCAGTCTGCTCTGATTGGTCTTATTACAGAGTATTGTGTATCAGTGCTCTCGGTCATTGCAGCCATGGAATGACTGTAACGGAACTGTAGCAGCATTTTCTACTTATATTATAGTAGTGACATCTCAACTGTATAGAAGTCCTGACGGCTCGTTTAAAGGCACCGTTTTTCAATATGGGCTGTTTGCATTTCTCTTCAGATTGAGTGTTTTGATACTTTCACAGTATTTATGTAGCACCTCGACCTGTTTTATAATCATAAAGGCATAGAAATCTCACTTTTTACAATATGGGAACTTTAAAGCTCCTTACTTACATAGTTCTCTATAATTAATTGTGACTACTGTAAGCAATTGTCAAAGCAAGTTGTTAGTTATTATAAATTACTCAAAAACTCTGCAAATCTGTGTTTAGGGTTGTTTTCGATAATCTTTTAGTGCATAAAATACCACTCAAATTTCTCAGAGCCCATTGTTTTATCTGACCAGAATCACTTTACTATAACATCAAATCCTCACATGTGAGAAGCTGGAACCAGTTGGTACTTTTGCTTGAAAAATGACTTAATCGATTATCAAAATAGCTGTTTGATCAGAGTAGACTGACAATGATTTCTCCCTGACAACTCAACTCAAGCTTGAAGGTTCAGTCTTGAACTTGAAATTCCAATCACAAGGTAAATGACCTTCATCAGCAAATAGTCATCCCGCACCATTCTGATGCTTACACTGAAATATTTTGATTGGTGCACTGAATATGTTTCATGTAATTATTTCATCAGAGCCACGCCCACTCCAAACCAGTTAGAAAAGCACAGATAAAAACACAGAGAGAAATTACAAAAAATGTTTGGCAGAACATTTTGTGTTCATTTGGAACCCTTTGGTTAACAATAAGAAAAAAATAAGTTTTTCAGGACCTTAAAACATCTGTAACTTCATTGGGTTAGACCCACAGTACATTGAGCCTACTCAAGAAAGATTAGGGTTACTTAGCTCGCTACTACATTAAGGCAGGTTTAACAATAGAGACACATGGGACTAATGAACACAACCAGCCAGAGAAGCACTTATTGTCAAGAGCTACCAACTTGAATCAAATATGTTAATAAGACCATCTTTATCTGAAGATCACAGCTTTCACAAGCCCCCCCTTAGGGCTGCTGTGGCTCTCTAATTAACACACTCACAGGTGGTTTAAATTAATCTCAGTCCAGGACTCCATAGCCTCGTTCACATTAGTTTCACACAGCTACATTTTAAACCAGGATTAATTAAGTCCTTTATTTTACAACATTCCCAGTAAACCTTGCTGTTTATAACAAGCCGTATATTTCCACCAACTGCGGAACGGCTGCGGATCGGCTCCGCTGCGTGTTGGCTCCGTGCTCCGCCGTCCTTCAATACCCACCAGGTCCGCATTTGTTGCGGAACGGCTGCGGCCATGACTGACAGCTGAAGTCACGAGGACCCACGGGATCTCGCGAATTCACGTAGAATAGAACCACAAAACCAACAGAGCACTGTGTATTTTATTTTGAAAATTAACCGGATGTTTTATTTTGTTTCTGTGCTCGACTTCCTGTCCCGCACAATCTGAATTGTGCTGAATTGCTGCGGCGCTCTCCAGCGTCCGGCAAAAATAGAAGCTCTGCGTATCTGCTCTGGAGGGCTGCGGACGGAGTCGGAGCGCAGCCATTCCGCAGTCAGTGGAAATACACACGTTCACTTTAATGGAAACCTATTGACTCCGCCGCCGTTCGGAGCCAACACACAGCCGTTCCGCAGTTGGTGGAAATCGGGGGTAACCCAATGTGTTAATCTAACATTGTCTATTACAGATACAGTGCAGTGAGCGAGGCCAGTGTTGTGGCCTGCTGCTTCTCTCCCTGTGGCCAGATGTTTGTAACCGGATGCACCCACGGAGACCTCAAACTGTGGGATACGGACATCAACCTCCTGCATGCTGAGAAGGACGCCCACGACCTGGGAGTCACCTGCTGCAGCTTTGCACCGCAGTTTAAAGTTGGTGAGTTTTTAGTGTTTAAAGGGACAGTTGACCAAAATCACAAAAAAAAAAAAAACTATTTTCACTTATATTCAGTTCAGTTCAGACACTTTATTAATCCCAATGGGTAATTCATTTGCAGCTTCCAAGTCCATACAGTCAGTTCCAACGAACATTCACCAATCACTTATCAATAGTGGTGTCTAGACATGCAGATAGTTTGTCTGTTGATGGTTTATTATTTTAAGTCATTTATCAAGCAAAACGCCAAACATTTGCTGTTTTCTTTCATGTGTTTCACATTCATTGCTGCTTTTTACTTTTGTTAATCATTGTAAACTAAATATCTTTGGGTTTTGGACTACTGATCAGACAAAACAAGCAATCAGCATGGGCTCTAGAAAAATCCTTAGTTTTTTGCTATTTTCTGACTTTTCGTTAACCAGATGGTATTGATTAATCATAACAATTAGTCTGTAGATTTATAGATTAATAATAGGGCTGTCAAAATAACGCGTTAATTTCGATTAATTAATCTGAGAAAAAATAATGCGTTAAAAAAAATAACGCAGATTAATCCATTCCAGCCGTTCTAGCCACCATTGGACTGTAAAATGAAGGAGGGAGACGAGAATGTGCTGCCTGGATCATTAATTGGAACATTTACTTGTAAAAATCTTCTTCCTGCCAACCCTGTCTACCGAAATCTGGTGCCACTGATATGTCTGCGCTTCTCTCTGATGCTCTGAAACAGACGATACAGGGAACACAAACACCGCTGCACGTGACGCTAGTTAACACTATACTCAACAGCAGCTAACGTTAGCCTACTGCTAGCTAGTAGCTGGATTAAACACGGTTAAAATGCTGACAGCTAACGCTAAACGGTGTAAAGTTTGACTGTGTTTTAGCCGTCGGAAAAACAACACAGACGGTGCGGTCAATGAAAATGGTAAACTACAGCGTTGTGGTGCATTTTGAAGTTATTGTAAATGTCCTTTTCCCACCTGGTGGTTGTTTTTGTCATTCAACAGCAACTTACTAGTGAAATAAGTTATATTATTGTTATACATTATTATTAAATCATTTAATTTTGACCATATGGCCTTAGCAATAAACAAGCCATTCTTTAATGTCACCAACTGTTGTTTAGTACCCTTTTTTTTTCTTTTCTTTTTTTTTCTTTCTTAAAAAGTATCGGTTCAGGCACCGTTAATTATGTATGTGATTAATTAATTACAGAGTATGTAATTAATTAGATTAATTTTTTTAATCGATTGACAGCCCTAATTAATAATGAAAATAATAGAAGTTTTCACTATCCCGGAACAGAACACTCTTGATTGAGTCTTTTGTGATTTTGGGTGAACTAATCCTTTAGTTTGTAACTTAAATCAACTTAAATCAAAATGACATGTACAGTGTTTGTTCTTTGCCACGTTTGGGGAATTAAAGCATATTTTTGTTCTGGAAATCTCCCTTTAATCCAAACACTATATTTATACCACATACAGTGAAAAATATGCTTGCCATGTGTTGTTACACTTCACATCAGAAGATCACTGGAGACAGCTGATCAGCTGTCTCCAGTGTTCACAGACATTTTTAACACCTCACTGGAGACATGTCACGTGCCAGCCTGTTTCAAGACCTCAACCATTATCCCTGTCCCCAAGAAGCCAAGGACCACAGGACTTAATGACTTCAGACCCGTCGCCCTGACCTCTGTGGTTATGAAGTCCTTTGAGCACCTTGTGCTTTCACACCTCAAAGACATCACTGACCCCCTCCTGGACCCCCTGCAGGTTGCCTACAGAGCCAATAGGTCTGTAGATGATGCAGTCAACCTGGCCCTCCACTACATCCTCCGGCACTTGGACTCCGCAGGAACCTACGCCAGGATCCTGTTTTTGGACTTCAGCTCTGCCTTCAACACCATCATCCCGGCTCTGCTTCAGGAGAAGCTCTCCCAGCTAGGCTTGCCTGACTCCACCTGCAGGTGGATCACTGACTTCCTGTCTGACAGGAAGCAGCATGTGAAGCTGGGGAAACACGTCTCCGACTCACAGACCATCAGCACCGGATCGCTCCAGGGCTGTGTTCTTTCTCCTCTGCACTTCTCCCTGTACACCAACAGCTGCACCTCCAGTCACCAGTCCGTCAAGCTTCTGAAGTTTGCGGACGACACCTCCCTCATCGGACTCATCTCTGATGGAGACGAGTCCGCCTACAGGTGGGAGGCTGACCACCTGGTGACCTGGTGCAAGCAAAACAATCTAGAGCGCAATGCTCTAAAGACAGTGGAGATGGTTGTGGACTTCAGGAATAATCCAGCCCCACCTGCCCCCATCACCCTCTGTGGCTCCACAATTGACACTGTGGAGTCTTTCCGCTTCCTGGGAACTACCATCTCCCAGGACCTCAAGTGGGAGCTGAACATCAGCTCCCTCGTCAAGAAAGCACAACAGAGGATGTACTTCCTGCGGCAGCTGAAGAAATTCAACCTGCCAAAGACAATGATGGTGCACTTCTACACAGCCATCATTGAGTCCATCCTCCCATCCTCCATCACCATCTGGTACGCTGCTGCCACTGCCAAGGACAAGGGCAGGCTGCAGCGTGTCATTCGGTCAGCTGAGAAGGTGATTGGCTGCAATCTGCCACCGCTCCAGGACCTATACGCCACCAGGACTCTGAAGCGTGCTGGAAAGATTGTGGCCGATCCCTCCCACCCCGGACACAAACTCTTTGAGACACTCCCCTCTGGCAGGAGGCTGAGGTCCATCAGGACCAAAACCTCACGTCGCATGAACAGCTTTTTCCCCTCCGCCACTAGTCTTATTAACAAGACCCGGAAACCACCCTGACTCTCCACCCCTGGCTCTTCATGCCACTGTTCTCTCTCTGCTGTAATGCTCTAATCTTTTTTATTTCTATCTTTATTTTTAATTTAATTTAATACATACTGTGTACATATACTTATATTGTTTATACCTATACTTATATTGTTTAATATTCCATCTAGAGAATGTGTGACGTGCACCAACAACACCAAAACAAATTCCTTGTATGTGTTAAAAACGTACTTGGCAATAAAACCCTTTCTGATTCTGAAAGAGGGGATGGGGCTGTTTTTTGTTCTGCAGAGGGCTGCTGTGTGGAGTTTCGACTGGCCTCCTGTGGACAGGACAGCCAGCTGAAAATATGGATTGTTTCCCAGCGTGAAGGTGAAGGTAGGCGGACCCCTCTTTCTTCTTCCCTGAACTGAAAGCTCTCTCACTTCATCTCCCATGAGAGAAAGACACAGAGAGAAGCTGCTCACTGCTTTAACCTTGATATCGCTCTGCAGAATAGAGCAATTTTATTAGTGTGTGGAATAAATCAGCTGCAGACTGACTCATTAATAATGGATCCCTTTAAGACATTCTGCTGAACTACAGCAGCTGCAGAGGACAGTGTCTATGAGATGAGTGTGTGTGTGGAGAAGAGTTGGAGAGGAAATCAGGTGCATACAGTATATCCTCCGTGACATTAATATCTTGTACAACCGACAGCAGAACAAGAACATTTAGTGTATGTTCACAGGTTGTGTAACCAGCCTGCAGACTGTATTTTCATTAGTGTGTGAACACGCCATGTTATTAGTTCCTAAGATGTGTTTCCGTGGTAACAGCCATATCTAGGGAGGATAAGATGTGTCACACGTGGTGACCCGCTGCAGTCAATGGGGACACCGAACAACATCTGTGCTCATTTAATTTCTTTAAAATGTATTTTTCACATATGTACTGTGTTTCTCTGTGGAGGAGCTTTCAACCTGCCCACCCTCCTGAAATGTGCATTTATCTTGACTTTGCAAGAGAATTGCATGCTTGAACCCCTCTTCCACTGTTGATGATAAAGAGACTCAAGTGTAGATGATTCAGGGAACCAAGGGGCCAATTTTGAAGCTGGGATCACTGTCTAAATGGAACATCTTTCTTGTCTTGGCTTACTTGTGTTTACAGCCCCATATGTTTATGGCGCCATATCCAAAGGATATGGTCTTATTTAAGCTCTGAGGGTCAACTCTTTGAGGTATGCTTTGAGGAAAGGAAAAGACTACAAATCTGCCTTTTCCTTTCCTCCACCAGCATACCTCTCGAACATTTAATTTATTTTCTCAAGTGGACATTTAGATTTTGTCAGGTTTAATAATGGGTTTTTGTTTTTTCCTTACCAAGAAGTAGAGGTGCTTCACTTCACATCATGAATATGCATGCAACTAACAAATTAACCTCCCACAGAGCAGTTTTACACTGATGGAGAAAAGGGAGGTTTAATTTAATACATGCGTATTTACAGGCTAATCATTTAAATACTGTTATAGTCCGATTGATTTTGGCACATAGGATTATTACACAATGAATTGTTACTCTGTTCTCAAAAGTGTCCTTTATATCTTAAGCTGTGAATGTCTCAGGCTTATTGCCAAAAAGAAAATCTTTTGTTTCCAAGCGGCTGTCAGCAGGTGGCACAGCTGCAAGCCGGCAGGAGGGAAGAGAGTTACTGACAAATACAGACACCATTTTTATTTTATTTTATTACTATTTTAAGTCTAAGGTGTGTGTGTGTGTGTGTGTGTGCGCCCCAGGCTGTGTCATGAAGCTGGTTCACACTCTTACCAGCCAGTCAGCTCCAGTTTTGTCTTGCTCTTTCTCTTCTGATGGAGAGCTGGTCGTCTCGGGGTGAGACACACACACACACACACACACACACACACACACACACACACACACACACACACACACACACACACACACACACGCACACAAATCAATTCTTCTTGACACACGTGTGAGGAGCACTGATACACATGCCCTGCTTTGGCAACTGAATATTGACTTTTGTGCCTGTCAGGCTTATGTTTTGTAATGTAATTTGTTGTATCATTTGCTGTGAAATAATTTGCTCATTTGGGACGAATTAAGTTTAAATTAATCTGTCGTCCATGTTGAAAAAGTTAATTTTTTCTGCGCTGTAAACAGCAGATGCCACTGCTGAGCACGTATCCTGCTGTTCTGTCAGTTGGCCACAGGAGGAGTGTATCTTGTTGCTTGTTTGCATCCCTCTGCTGTTTCTGGCTTTAATTCAAACATACTGAAGGTTAATCTGTACCTTGTTTGTTTGTAGCACGTATGAATAATGTGTGTGTGTTTTTGTTTGAATCCACTTTTTTTGCAAATGCTTGCATATGGATTCTGCAAATGATATTTACTCTAATTATTCAACAGTTCGGTGGATAAAAGTGTTGCAATATATGATGCGGTAAGTAAAGCACAAAAACACTTTGGTTGGCTTTGCTGTTTGCTGCTTCAGTTAACTACTTTCTAAACATTAAATGTTAGCCGCAGTAAACAGATGCCAAACATTCCTGTTCTGTTCATGTTTGTTTGTACTTTGTTTACAGAACCTGGGAACCCTGCTTCATAATTTGAAACAGCATGACAGGTAAATGACCTGTCATCCCGCTGCTATGCAATCTCTGCAGCTATCAGAAAAAACAGCAGTCCAAGTGTTTTAAAATCAAAATGTGTGATTTTTGCTTGATTAGTTTTTCCCAGAAGCACTGGGTGCAGTGATGCAATAGTATATTATCCAACGCTGCTTTCCAGACAGTCATTGAAGTGGCACCGCAGGGAGGCACCAGCAGAGCCCTTTGAAGTGCTTGGAAGGATTTAAGATACTGTACAATCTAAGACTGGATTTTTTTTTTTTTTTTCAAGGGTAGAAGGAACCGGACTTTTAGAGCCGATCTCTTTCTATGTCAATTTTAGTCTGTCATACACACCCTTCACATTCCTGCTCCTTTTCCTCCTCCCTGAAGGTATGTGACTGCTGTTGCTCTGTCTCCCACCATGCCGTGGATTGCAACCGGATCCATGGACAGAACCGTAAAGGTGTGGAGAATAGGAGATGGAGTCAGCAGAGCTGGTAAATGTTTAACGGAGAATAGTTTAGGTTGGCGCCTACGAATGCACAATCACTCCTCCTTTTATTAAAACAGACGGTTAGCAGTGGTTCAAAGCCCAGGAGCCATTTGGAGCGCCAAAACCTCCCAAAAGAGTGTTTTGGGAGATATCCAGCAGGAAAAGCTCCTATTACATGTGTATTGCTGTCTGGCTGCAGTGTCTAGAGGAGGAATTGTGATTGATGTTTATTGGTGCAGCAGGGCAAACTACCACTGAGCCTCAGAGGGCTGTTGTTATGGAGGTAAATCCTCTTTAAAAAAAAGTTCCAACCCAACATGAAAGAAAACATTTGGAATACTAAATGAAAAGGTGCACTCGTTAGACATCTGGAGGCCTTGAAGCCTCATCAGGGCAGCTCCCTATTTGCCATTAGTCAGGTTGATGTTGACAAGGAAATTCCATCTCAATGAAGATCTGTCTCTTTTTCATGCCTCTACCTCTTTCTCTCTTTATCTCCCATTTCCTTTAATCTTAGTTCTTTCTTTCTTTTCACATATTGAAGTTATTCCCTTTTATGTTTTTCTGCAGCAGCTGAATCAAGACAGACAGTGTGCCAAGGTAAATGACTCCATCGCTCTTTTTTCTCCTTACAAATCTTCATATGTTATTCACAGTACTCTTTGAGCTAAAATACACTGTTTTATTGTATTATGTTCTTTATGTGTGAATGGCTAAGATACCATGAGTCTAGTAAAGGTGTTTAGATCATTTAATGTCTTGATGTGGCCTGAGCTATTTTGTATCGCACTCTTATGTCTTTTTTGCATGTGACTGAAAGCTTTTGTGTTTGTCATGTGTTTATACTGTATATCGTGTTGTGTAAACCCAAAGAAACCCAAAGGTGCTATGGTGAAGCTAATGGGATCCAAAAAAAACTGTCTGGCTTCAAAGGATAAGGCTGGTATTATTCAACATTTTTCTTAATGCCAGCAAATCCCATGAAGCGACTATAACAACAATGTGTTGGTCTGTCTCTTAACACCTTCCCAAGGCAATTCCTTTCCTGCTGAATTGTTAAAAATGGGTCACAAAAATGTAGTTTGATTTTCAAAAGAGGCTCAGTAATTTGTTAAAACATATAGGCACAGTAGTTTTTAGAATTGCCATGAAATTTGGTGGCAACATTCTCGTCCCCCTCAGGATCAAGAGGAGTAATATGGCGGCTTACTGAATGACAAGATACCTGCAAAACAAATGGCATTCCCATCAGCCACAGCTGTACTCTGTGTTTAGTGCTAATTGGCAAATGCTAGTATGCCAATCAGTTAACAAAATAAACTAAAATGGAATAAAACAGAAATAAATACAGTGCAGTGGAAGATGTGACTATAACTAACCCAAAATGTCATTTTAATCCCCTACACACCCATTCTCCACCCACACAGGTGTTTTCACTTAAAGTTTAATTAGACCTCTTCTCTACAAACTAGGCTTGATTGACACCTCCCTCACTCTCCTGTTAGTTTAGTTTAGTTGCACCTATTAGGGTGGGACAACCTACCCTGTTATCATTCTTATTCGTGTGATTCCCAGTATAACTCCACCCAGCTTCAACCAGTCTAATCAGCCAGTCATTGGAAACACCTGTGTTCGTGGGCAGGGTTAGTCAGGTCTGGATGGCGTATCAGCAGATCAGAAATGGTTTTTGGCCTTAAACCGTTCATTGCTTCATAAATAATATCTTAAAATTGAATTTTACTTAAACAGAAGGAACTAGTGCATTTGTACGGGACTATTTTCAGCTGTGGATTGATACACATCAGGCATGCTGGTGAGTATTTATGGCAGCAGGAAGTTGACCGTATTTATGGTAATGTTACAACATGTCACCCAGTGCAAATGTATTGTTATTTTTGGACAACAATGAAGGTCTATGGCACAGAGGAATAAGCGATCAGGCTTTATTATTGTTGTTGTTGACAATGAGAAAAATAGATATCTCCAGACAGATGATGATGAGACCCCAGGGTAGACCAAGAACATGTTGGAGAGATTGTGGCTATGTCTCAGTTCTCTTAAATTGCATCCTTGGCTCCTCCCTCCACTTGCCTCCCTTCCTCGTGTCTTAGTCCGTCCCACCGAGGAAGCGCGGGAGAGACGCTCGGAAATCATGGGAGGAGAGAGGAAACGAGAGGTACATCTCAGTTCCCTTTTTTGATGGCGGCTCCTCGCTTCTCGGTGATGCTCGCTCCTCGGGGTAGAAATAAGAGCTTTGAGACAGCCTTCATAGAGGAGGAAGAGAAGAACTTCCGGTTCAGCTGAGGACCGAGGAGCTATCAAATAAGAGACATGAGATGCAGCCTGAATATCTCAGCTGGCTTGGGAATGCCTCAGGATCCCCCAGGAGGAGCTGCCTTGCTTAGCCTGATGCCACCATGACCTGGCCCCCAGATAAGTGGCAAAAAATGGATGGATGATGAAGAGAGCTTCATATGTGCATCTGTCCAAGTAATTAAACACTGCAGTCTGAGCCGTCCCAGTCTGCAGTGAAGCTCTGAGGTTTTCATGCTTTTGGCACATTGATTCCATGACTCAGCCTTCCTAGACTGGGAGACTCCACACACTATGAGCCAGGGCTGCAGAGAGGAGGTGGTGTTACTCTGCTCACTGTCGTGCAGACCCAATAAGTGGATCTTTCCATTTAGTGTAACTGTGCTTGAGGCAGGAGTTCTGTTTGCATAGTTTTACTTTAACTGTACTTTGTCTTTTAGTGCTAATGTTAGCATGATATCCCGCTAAACAAGATGTCAAAGATTTCCTGCTAAACATCAGCATGTTAGCATATTTAGTATTCAAGAGCAAATCCTTATCTCTAGGCGTGCTGTCATGCCAAACCTACGCAAAGGAAGTAATCAAGCAGAGATGCCAGTTTCTCTGAAGCCTCAGTAGACCAGAATGTAGTGCAGCCACAGGACATGTTACAATTTGAGTGTGTCTTTTTTTTTTTTCCAATTGCAAAACCTCACTCATTCTCAGGCATGTTCTTACGGGGTTATTGAAACCACCATCTTTTGTGGAGGAAAATATGCACTGATTGTGAATTGTCTAGCAGAGGTAGGAAGAGGTGCGTTACGTTAACGTGGTAATGATCAACGCCTCCCAGTCTTCAGGGTTATCCTTCACACGGCTAATGGTGGGCGATGGGAACCATGAGGCTGCTACGAGGTGTCGTTAACGAGGCCGGCGCACCACAGGCCAGTTTGTCTCGGCCTTGTTTGATAAATGATGACCGCTCGTTCACATTGTGTCGTGTGAAGGTTGATGAGCTGCATGCTGGCACAATCTGAAGTAACGCAACCCTGGGTTTAATGTTCTTTTCTTTGGTAGATCACATGCTTGTATGCGAGGTCAGGGATTTGTGTGTTTGTGTGTGTGCGCATGCAGGAAAGTAATTGTCATATCAGCACAGAGGGAGTGTGTCCTTTTCTGTTGAGTGTGAGGGGAAATTGTTTGTTTGCATCAGATAAGTTTGTTGTAGGAGGTTGGGGGGGGGGTTATAATAGCAGAGCACTTCCTCCCTTCCTGTTGTGCGTTTTGCAGGAAGGAAGTTGCCCGGTCACTCCAGGCTGCTGGTTGCTGATTGGTCAGAGGAGGATGTGCAGACTTGGCTGTGTGAGGAAGGACTGCAGGAGCTCGTCAGCATCTTTAAAGCCAACGACGTCGACGGAGCAGAGCTCAGCCAGCTGAACAAGGAAACAGCAGCAGAGCTGGGAATTGGTAAGGATGGAATATAAAACAGTCACGCACGTTAGTGTGTGTACACACACACACACACACACACACACACACACACACACACACACACACACACACACACACACACACACACACACACTCTGTGTTTTTTGTGGGGATTTACTGTTTGATCCTAAAACATGACAAGCTTCAATTGGATAGCGTGATATAAGCCGCTTTTGTTTTTTTATCGATGTTCTGATTTATTCCTCCCCCCCCCGAACTCTTTCCCAAACAGTGATCTGATTTAGGGACCTGACTCTGCAGCGTCTCTATCTGCTTATACAATCACAAATCAGGCTGTGTGGACAGAACCCCACAGGATGACCTTTACGTCACAAACAATGATAATCCCTCTGAAAATAAGATTAGTCCATTCAGGGTCGTCCAAGGTCTCAGTGTGGAAAGTGACTGTACAAACTGCAGCCAGAAAACTCCCTGCAGTGGATGGACACACTGCAGACACCAGTGTTGAAGCTGCAACACTATAGTACAGTAGATGTACACATTATCTCCACCAAGGCAGTTATGTTTTCAAGAAAAACTGTAGTTTAACATTGATTGATTGATTGATACCACCCCTTGCAACAGTCTGTGATGCTTAGCATAAAGACTGGTTTTTACACTTGAGTTCTTGTACGATTTTAAACTGAGATATGATGTGTTTTGTTACGTTCAGACAGAGCCAGGCTAGCTGTTTCCCCATTTCCAGTCTTTATGCTAAGCTAAGCTAACTGGCTGCTGGCTTCAGCTTCCTATTTACCATACACGCATGCGAGTTGTATCAATAAGCGCATTTACCAAAATGTTGGAACTGTTCCTTGAGTCCCCGTATGTATGAAGAAAAACCTAAAAATTGCTCAACTGACTGCAATTAAATTGGGTAGAAAGTTGGGCCAAGTTAGGCTCTATGGGCCAAGAGCAAGTGATTATTTTTTGGTGTTGGTAGCCCATCATGTGGCTCTTTACGGAGGACTTTTTAGATTGTTTAACTCCTGGAGCTAGGTGCCCAAAACTGTGTACGACTAAAACTCTGTTTACGAAAAAAGGCAAATTTGTGCAAGCGCTCTTTGCATCAGATTTATTCTGTTCAAATGACACATTTAGGTGATAATCTTGTATTGTGTCTCCTTGGTAGAGATTTAGGCGCTTTCTTGTAAGTATTTCAATGCTGGTAGTTTCAGCTAAGCACACCTTGAATTTTTATTTATACACAAAGTTTTGAGGGGAATTTAGCAGACAGTTTACATGCTGCATGAGCGCCATAATGCCCAGAAAAAGGCATCTTTACTCTGATTACTGGTATTTTGTGCAGACTGTAATCACGTAACTAGCTGCATCACAGTCCCACCCTTAATCATGGTAAAAACGCCCTTCTGGCTATTGTTGTCTTTGCTTTAATTGGAAAGCAGCAAACACAGTAAAAAAACAACAGTAAAGCCAACTTCCCTTGCATGCTGCTCAGTTATGCGAAGCATGTCCTATGGACCGAGCATCTCTTTTCCATGTGTTTAGTATGGAGGTCAGCTCTCATTACCACAGAGTGAGGACAGAGGAAACAGCAGATTGCCACATTTCCTGTTCTTTTTTGTGCTGTGGAACCAACAGCTATCATTTTCAATGCATGCTGTTTGTGTAAATTAGTGTACACACACACACACACACACACACACACACACACACACACACACACACACAGCAAATTCGATTCCAGTGCACTTTACTTAATGAATTATACATGAATCTTTGAGCAAGGGGAGGAAAAGAAAGTTCTTCTTGGATATAATTCAGTGTATCTATGTGGAGACAGCGTCATTCTGCAGTTTTATTGTAGAGTCTCATCAAATCATCAATCTAAATGTAAAATGGACTGTATAGTACTAATGGCTTGTTCCCCCATGAAAAATGTGAGAACTTATGGAAATTTTAAATCCTATAGAGGTGTTAAGTGCCGTTTTTCTATCCAAGACTAATTTATTGAATGAATTGGAGCACTTAATAGGTTGAACGTGTTCACCAAGAGAAGACATTTTTTTTTTTGGTGCAGGAGTTTCACGCCACCGAGTTCATGGTGCGAGTCGCTAGTCAGTTGTAACGCATACTTGAATGCTTTCATCCTCTCTCCACTTTGTGCTCTATGAATGAGTGCAAAATTGGAATCGAGTACACATTGGAGTCCTCAGCACACAATAGCTGATTGTGACGATCTCTTCAGTTTGTATGATCCTGATTGTATCCTAGAAATGGATAAATATTCCTTTTAGAACCTGGTTGTACATCATTAAATACAGGAGGAAGCTTTGAATACATACATACATGCTCAAATAATGCTAGGGTTTAATTCAATTCAAGCTAATACACAGACTCAATTATTCTCAACAAAACTAAACAACTGACTACTTTTGGGCCAATATTTAAACAAAATAAATAATTATTTTCCCCACCAGCAGTTTATTCCTGACAGTGTGCGGAATTGATTTCTACCATGAAAACCACAAATCTCCAAATGTTGTGAGTTAGAAATTTTCAGATAAACTTAACGAAGTGTTAATTTCAGTGTGTTTATTTCTTGGGCTGAATAAATCATTTAAAACCCATTGGATTAACTTTTCCTTTTTTTTTAAAGATTCTTTTTTTGGGCTTTTCCGCGTTTAATGGATAGGACAGCTAGGTGAGAAAGGGGAGAGAGGGGGGGAAGACATGCAGGAAATCGTCGGATTCGAACCCTGGACCTCTGCGTCGAGGCATAAACCTCTTTATGTGCGCCTGCTCTACCCACTGACCCAACCCGGCCACCCATTGCGTTAACTTTTACAAAACTGAAAACAGGGTCGCTCTTTGTAGCTCACGAAAAGTTGACATTATTAACTGAGATAAATCCAAATAATTAAAATGTGACTGGGTAACTAATTCCTTATACTTGAAGAAGATACAATATGTTTAAAAAACTCTGAATTTGGTAGAATTTAGCAACCTCTCTTACAGTTTGAAACTAATAGACAATTTACACCTTGCAATATTTCAAAGTATCATACGAATATGAGTGAGACAGAGGAAATGGATGGAATAGTGCGACAGGGATATATTATCTACAGTATGCTCTTTTTTTCAAAATAATTGTTAAACTGAGCACTGAAATATTATTTGTACACACTTGTAGAGTTCAGGCTGGACAAAAATTGTCACTGCAGCTGCTCTCATTCACTGTATCTCTGTATGAGACCTGCACTGCCACTACACAGACACATCACTAATCCTGAGTGGTTGTAAAGGTCCTCCCTCCATTGTAGCTGGTGTTGAAATCTGCAGCTGATGACAAACTCAAAAGGTGCTGTTAGTGGGCAGAGACGTGAAGCTGTGTGCAGAGTGATTTCTCCTTTTTTTTTTTTTTTTTAATTCTCGAGTAGAATAAGATGTTAACTTTTTGAACTACAACCCACACAAACTCCACAGAGACACCTTGTCTGAGTTGTGAAGCCATCATCACACCGTCAACGTGTCTGGCTCTTCGTGTCGCGGCACAGATTGATTGAGCGGAGGTCCAGATTAATTCCTGCTTTATTTTATATGAGAGAGCAAGGAAGGGACAAAGTCAGTCTGTCGAGTGTCTGTCGCCTCGCTGATTCAGTTCCACAGAAAAAACACTAATGCTTCTTAGTGCAATGACATTAACATAAAATAGATTTGGACTGGTTTATGTGAAGTACTCAGTGAAGCAAAACTTGTTTGTATCTATTCATTTATCATCAGAGATTAAGTTTGAAGTGTTAAAAGAAATTGCACTGCGTGTGATGTAATTTGCCACTTGCACTAAACAGTGTGTTTTCACAGAGTCTGTGGGCCTCCGAGGTCGTCTCCTGAGGAAAATCGAGGCCTTGAAGGCAGAGCAGAGCGGTTCTGATGCCCCAGATGAGTTTCTGTGTCCAATCACCAGAGAGCTGATGAAGGATCCAGTCATTGCTGCAGGTTAGATGATAAATGCTAAAAACCTGTCCAATGTCTCAAACCGAGTCAAAGACAGACATACATTATTATCTCAGTGTATAGAATGTTTGTTTCAAAATGTTTCCACTCCACAGACGGGTATTCCTACGAACGAGAATCCATGGAGAGCTGGATAAGGGGCAAAAACAAAACAAGCCCCATGACGAACCTGCTCCTACAGACCACGCTCCTCACCCCTAATAGATCTCTGAAGATGGCGATAACACGATGGAAGTCGAGCCAGTAGACAGCAGCTCATTTAAGCTTGTTTTCCAACTAAACAGGTACTTCATCATAACACAGGAGCTGCTTATCTGATAACAAGTGCTGTTATCATCATTGAAAGAATTACTATGAATAGTTTTTTCAGGGTACCACTCTAATCAGAATCCGATAAGTCAACGAAATAAAATATCTGCATACCTGCTAATTGTACGGCATTATGTATTTGAAGACATCACTCAAAGTAACACTGTAACTTTTGAATGTAGAAATTACAAATGTTCCCTCTCAAATAAAAAGTTGAATTCATATTAAATGAAATGCACAACTGTTCAATACACACAGGGTAGCTTATGGTGGCTTATGTTGGCAAACTAATGTTCTCGAAGTACTTGCTACTGTTAGCTTACGTTTTAGCATCTTTTCATATTCCATAATGGTCACTTGTGTGTTGACCAGTCAGTGGCAATCCAAGCAAACTAGATAATAATTGCTATATAACTGTGAAGATGACTAGTTTCTTTTCTTGCGGCTGTTGCGCTATATTTTAGCTTTTTTTTTTTTAATCCCAAATGTAAAAAGTAAAAGTAAACACTGTACCTCGCCAGAAATGATTGGACATGTAATGTGCCATTGTCCTGTAATTGCCACTTGTGGCCACAGAGGCCGCTGTCACAAAGTCTCACCTAGTCTCACTTTAGTGATCTGTTGCGTTACCTGAAGCTTTTTGGCAGCAACCAAACGGCTGTATAATGTTTACACTCATCTTTAGGCTCATGATAATTGTTAAATGTCCTCTTAACATAAGCAGCCTTGTGTTTTAGAATAAAAGTCAGCAGACCTGTTTGTTTTTGCCTCAGTGGGTCTTTATTTCTCTCCCATGGTGGATATGGCAGTAATGTTATATTACAGTATGTGTTCACAGCTAATAAAGCTCACAATACTGGAAACATGGCAACAGTTGCATTTAATGTACATATTAAAATAGAGCTGATGGCACTGTGCCCCCAAACCATTTGTTTTTATAGATTTTTGTCTCTGTAATATAAACTGCAATTGTAGCATACGCAAACTCAACATTATTGAGAATCATTAAATGTCTTAATAGCTGTGCAAAAATAACTATATAAAATATATTGCTTTTACAATTAACCAAGCCATTGGCGCTGTAAATAAATTAAACTAGACAGCAACAACAAGCAGATACAGAAAGGAATCCAATGTTAATGGTGATTTATATAATGTATAACACATTAACAAATGCTTTTTTAGAACTTTTAACACCATTTAAACATTGTGCATAAAACTCAAAATACACAAGTCTGAACTTGTCAATACACTTAACATAGATCTTCACTGAAAAGAGCAAAAAATATTTATATAATATACACCAGAGGATCTATAACATCCTTCGTAAAACACAGGAATGCCCGTCCTTTTAGACTTTCTTACACCTTCACTGAGCACTTTCTCTTCTTTATTTCTCTTCTCTCAGCATCATGGACGTAATGAACACAGTTCAAACCCCATTCAGTCATTCAAAACTATTCTGTAATAACATTATGCTGTAACTGAATATGTTGTTTAAGCACTTGAGCGGCCTAAGTGTGTATAAAGTGCTCACTGTCACCATTGTGTTGATGAGGACTGTAGACTACATGTCCAAATACTTCCTTCAGTGCAATGTCTCCAGCTTGGCTGAATGACTGCGGACATGTTGTCATGTAACAGAAGCTGACAGCCACAAGCGACAGGTTGGGAGGAGAACAATTTGGAGCATTCGGTACACTGCCTGCAGTCTGTATTCACACAGGAAAACAAACTGCTTGCAAAGTGTACTTCTTACAGGCTTAAAAGTGAAACTATTGGGTTTGGTTTAAAAAACTGAAAAAACTCCTCACTCTTTAGATTTTTGCTTGTGTGCGTTGTGGACTGTATGAGAGATAAAACATCTCTACACATTCGACTCTATAAATGATCGCTTTGGTTTCATTGAAGCTACGTGAATGGCAGGATTATCTCGGGCTAGGCCAGGCTGCTTGGGCTTACTGTCCATGAATGTGTGCGGCATCGTCAGTGCTGGCTTGGACTCTTTGTAACAGTTGGCGGCTTGGCAGAACTTCTCTGTGAATTCCTTGGCGTGCATGCCGTTTTGTAAGCTACTCATTGCCATAGCACCCTGAGGTGGTGGAGGTTTGTGCTGCTCCTGGTAAATGCTCACTGTTTTGGCGTAAGGCAGCTCACAGTCGACAGGTAGCAGGCCCATTGCTGACGTGTTGTGACACACCAGACCGTCAGATGAGTGGTTCAGCCAGCCGCGGCCGGCAGACTGCAGGCTCGGGTGACTTTGCAAGCCGTGATGCTGCTGCTGCTGTTGTTGTTGAATTTGCTGCTGCTGTTGGAGAAAGCGTGCTGTCTTGTCAGTTATGCCCATGAAGGGTCTGGGTTTGTACTCTGATGCAGAACTGGCCTGTTGGCTGTGCTTTGTTTTGTCAGAGATCTTGGTGCGGACATCAGGTCCCAGCTTGCCGCTGTCTGATAGACTGCTGCTGGACGCCAGGCTACTGGTAGAACTGGACACGCGGATGCTGCTGCCTCCTCCCTGTGATCCTGTTGCACCATCCTTTCCTGGCTCAGTGTGGTTCCCCTGGGGTCCGGGACCAGAGCAGGCCAATCCATCCAGGGAGGATGCGGAGTGGGCCGACAACCTGTCTTGCCCCAGACCCTTGGGACTGCTGCATGATACGTAGGAAGCCTGGGAGGAATGGAGGCTCTCATTTTCACAACTGCGACCCATAGAGGTGGAGACAGCCGCCAGCGACATGCGGTTCCCGTATACAGGCTCGTCAGCTGGGGGCGGCAGAGGGCTGATGTCGATGCCTGGGCCTGGCTTCAGCATACTGGACATGTGTCTGCTCGGTAAGGGACTGGAGGGAGCGTACTGAGATTTGGACCCTGCCCCCATGGAGCTCATATGCTGGTTGGTCTTGACTATCTGGGCCTGCTTGGTGGGCTGCAGGACCAGGCCCTGTTGGGCCAGCTCCTCCCGGTGCTCTCGAGGGTAACGGTGGAGGGGGAGCCTGCCGGGGCCTGGGGGGGAGCTGGGGCTCTGACTCTGATGTCCCAAACTGTTGCTGATGGGCTCAGAGGGTAAGACTCTGTTGTAGGAATAACTGTTCTGTGGCCAGCAGGCATCAGTTGTCCTGTCATGCAGCGAGGCCTCCTCGTCTTCTTCCTCTTCCAGGATGTCTCTTTGTCCTTCCACCCTCCTGGCACGACAGTGCTCTGAAGAGTCCTCCTGTCCTTCGTCTTGCTCCTGGTCAGACTCATGGTCTCCTGATGCCTGGCTGGAAGCAGCTGCAGCCCCAGCGAGGCCTCCTTTGATCTGGCTGCGCTGCATCTGTTTACACTCGTCCTCTACTCGAGCAAGCAGACGACGGATTTCCCGGTTATTGGGGCACAGCTTGGCTGCTTCGTGCAGGTCAGCCAGGGCTGCCGAAAACTGCCTGAGGATTGGAGAAAGAATGAGGAGGAACATTGTTACCAGATCTAGACTGCCAATAACAAACCACATGAGCTGTTCTGGAGCTGTGCTGAATAGTCTACCTGCTGCTTCTTTTAGCTCTTGCGCGGGCATAGAAGGCCTCATAGGATTTGGGTTTCAGCTCCAGTGCTTTTGTTGCAAACTCCTCAGCCATCCCAAAATCCTACAAAAGTAGCAGAATCAATAAATTATTTAATCAGTTGATAATCAAGCACATGTGGCTAAGTTTCGATCACAGAAATAAACATTTTAAAATATACAGAATACACGCTCATGTCTTAGGACATAATATTTTCAAACTAAATGGCTCTCTCTAGCAATTATGCTCCATGTGTGAAGTGATAAAATAACTGGCAGGCACCACAGGTGCTGTAGAAACAGACAACCTCATGATGCCAGTTTTGCTCGGATCCCCTGTTAGTTTGCGGCATGTAATTAACAGCTGGCTCGCTACATGAGTCTGCCTGCTAGACTTATGACTAACACATATGACTAGACTAAGACTTATGAAAACACACTTTTATGAAGAGCTTTTCTGCAGAAACAATTATCCAGCAATTCAAAGACAGAACAGCTTAAATTACCATTATATTGTCATTTTTTTAATTTCCAGTCCATCTCAAATAGTCATTCAATTCATCATTGGGGAAAAACTCTAACAGGAAACTGGCCGGCACAGTTAAACTCTGGCTGAGGGAGCAGACAGGCTGGCACATGCAGGAACTGAAATTGTTTCACAAGAAGATTTGAGGAGATTGAGTGCAGTGCCCAGTTTGCTTGTAGCTTTCTCCCCAACTCTGCCCCGCTACCATCTGAACACTAACAAGCTTCCCCTGCCCACACATGCTCAAATCATTTCACATGCTGGAGTCCCAGACTTATCTTTTTGTCTCAAACATTTTAAACAATTGGGGATACTTACCAGAAAAAAAGTCTCTCACTAAATATCCATTTAATGATGCCCCATCATATTAGAGCTTAGATCGGTCCAAAAAATCAAGCCCGAACGAGCCCGGCCCGACACATTAACTGTAATTATGAGCCCGAGCCCGATTTAAACCCGACATTTTTTAATACGTGGGCCGTTATAACTGACATTCTCAACTACAATTCAGAGTTGTTTGAACTACAGAACTCTGTTTAGAATAATACAACAAGGACGAAGCATGTAAACTGCGCTGTTTGTTTAGAATGGAACGGATCGCAAATGGATCTGAATGAAGAAACGTAAAAAAAAAAAAGAAACTATGATGAACAACATATTGTTGTCACTGCCCACGACTTGTTTAAACTGCTTCCATACCTCCGACTTTCCTCCACACTTGCTCAAAGGTAATTCTCCTGTTTTTCTTTTTTTCTTTACATCTTCAAGCTCCCGGTGTGATGCGTGCGAGAGGAGGAGACTCCGCGCATGAAGTGCTGCATTTTGTAACTGCAGCCTAACTTTTGTAGGCTACACATTTGTTACTTTTATATAGCATATATATATATATATATATATATATATATATATATATATATATATATATATATATATATATATATATATATATATATATATATATATATATATATATTATATATATATATATATATATATATATATATATATATCTATATATATATATATATATATATATATATATATATATATATATATATATATATATTTTTCTGATTATGGCATAGCTTTCTCCCCACCCAAATAGGATAATAAGGTAATGGATAAAAAAAAAAAAATTGCTTGATCAAGGGTCCGGCCCAGGCCCGGCCCGGCCTGAGGATGTGGCGGAAAATAACGGCCCGAGGTCCGGTCTGGCTCGGGCCGAGAATCTAAACTCTACATCATATTCATTACTCACTGACAAAACTCCGGTGAGTGAAAGGCCTTATTTAAAGTCATTAAAGGATCACGCTAAAAATACAGCACTGGCTGAGGAACAAAAGGAAAAAAAAGTGTCTCTTGAGAGGCTTACGTTGGTTTTTCTGCGACAGCGGGAGAGATTAAGGTACAGAGAGACCCTCAGGTCTTTAAATGCCTTCAGGTCATCGCCAAAGCCTTCTCTAGGAAACTTCCTCAGGGCGTACTGGTACCTCTGGGCTGCCTCCTTCATCTTCCCTTTCTGAAAGACACATGGAGGGCAAACATGCAGTGAGGAAGAGGACAGAACCAGAAGGAACATGTGGGGGAAAGAAGCAGGGCAAAGGAATTCACCAGATACTCCAGCAATAGCTGTTCTCCGGCTCGAACCTTCCCTTCTCATCAATCACACACACATACTGTAACAGCAGACAGGTTTGTCCTTTCTGCTACAAACTCAATTTGTTAAATGTCAGGCATCGATCATTGCTTCTTTGGTAAGTGGTGCAGAACATACACTATTCATTTTCTGCATTTAACAGAGCTAGAAAAGGATGGTAATCGTGCCATTGTGCTGAACTAAATTAATTGGTCAGTGCTTTTTTCACTTCTATACAGTATAAGAAAACATGACATTCAACGTGATATCATGACTTTGCGTAAACATACACGCCACTTTCCTATAAAGCCAAGTGCCGTGTTATCTGTATGCATTTTGATCTATCCACATGTATGTTTGCGCTGTATACAGTGGACGGCAGTCTGCAACGTCATAGCATAAACTCGAGGCTACGTGTTATCGCGAGGCTACGGTTGGGTTTAGGAAACGTCGTGCGGGTTGGGTTTAGGAAAAGAACAAACATGGAAAGAAAACATCACACGCGGGACACACCCGCTCTCCAGGGTTAAAGTCCTGTGTTTTACCCAGGCTCCACCCCGACCAACCTCCCTACGCAGATTTTCGCTACGGCGTCAATTCACACGCAATCGCAAGGTAATGTAAGTCAATGGAGGCCAAACGGCGTTGAAAAACACGCAAAAAAACGAGTATGCGTCTTGATAACACACCAATAATGGCATACAAATTGGTGTGTCATACATACGCCACTTCATGAGATCAGTCTGCATCATTTGATAATAACTCAGGCTATATTGGTTTCTTTTAGTACAGCTAAGCAGTTTAGGAACATGAAACATTTCATTCAGACAGGAAAGTGCTCTTTACAATTGACAGTAAGCAATTTCTTTGCTAGTTGCACATTACCTTGTAAAGTAGGTTTCCCTCCTCCATCAGCTTCTGAAGGAGGATGATCAGGATATCAGGCTTGGAAGTAGCCATAGCCCACGCAGCGTTCCCTGTGGGTGTAGAGGGGAAAGAGAGAAGTAGAAAGAAGCGTGTTATGTTGTTCCTGGTGCCAACAGATGGTCACTGTATTCTCTGGAAATTGGTACAAGGTAAGGTTACCTAAAGATTGTACCTGATCGATCGTAAGGTGACGTTCTGTAGCCTTAGTTTATTGAAGGCAGTTAAGAAAGCGTTAGGAGGGAGACAGTGAAGAGAAAAGAGGTCATGCAACAGCAAGAGTAGCCATTTGCAGTAAAAGAAAAAAGTGTTACAAAGTGTATTGTGGCAATGTACAATTATGTGTCACTCAATTTGAAATGGCCTTGCTTTCAGCAGTAAATGTAGGCTATGCAGTGTGAACTGTGCTGAAAGAAAATAAAGTAAAGGTTCTGCCCGTTACTTTTTTTTTCTGTGACAGAGTGAGTGCACTGGAGATAAGCTGCAGACCCAGATAGCTCTATGAATGTCATTTAGGTGATAAGTCACATTCTTAAATTAGCCAAGCAGCACATGAGGGAGAAAGGAATCTCTCACTCACTCACTCACTCACTCACACACTCACAGAACAGTGAGTGAAAAGCAGGACTGGAAATGGTTTTTCCACAACATTCCACAAAATTAGTCTAATCTTATTTTTTAGTACCATGAGATACTGAGCAAGACGGAAACAAGCTCGACATAGAGGCAAAACAAAACACAGAGTCTCTCAGTGTTTACTGAGACATGAAAGAACTCAGCAGACCACGGACTGCTTCTAGAGACCACAGGAGTAACAGCTGACTAGGTGGTCAACTTACAGACAGCACTGAGTATCTGCACACAAAGTGTACATGCTCTACATTTCCAGTAGCTTTTACACAAAAGCATTGTGCTTACCCAACTTGGCCCCTTTCTTCAGCAGAGTCACCACCACCGACGTGTTCCGACAGCCTATGGCCCGGTCCAGAGGCCTCATCCCACTGTAGTCCACATGCTCTATCACTGCTCCTCTCTCCACCAAATACTGGACCTACATGAGTGCACCAACAGTTAAAAAACTCACAAACACTGTGTTGACAGTCATGTGCTGGCCTAACGCAGAACAGTATGTGTTGAATAATGGCCAAGGGATGCTCTCAATTAAGGCTAAATGAATGGTGGTGTTGGTGTATGTGTGTTGGGGTATTAAAACTAATTTCACTTACAATCTCTGCATCTCCATAGAAGGCAGCGAGGTCCAGCGGAGTTCGTCCGTTTTTGTCCGTATGGTCGATGACCGCACCTTTCTCCACCAAAAACTGCACTACGTTCTTATGTCCTTTTAAACATGCCCAGCTCAGGGGTGTCAGTCCCTCCTTGTCCATCGAAGTCAACGATGCACCTTTTGAAACAAACAATGGTCAATAAACACTTCTTATCAACACACTCCCGCTAATCTAATACATCTAGCTAACGGGTATTCCCTGCCTTGTAATTTCCTGGTGAATGAGACTGAATGCTCACCTTTAGAAAGCAGAAACTCTACAGTGCTCAGGTGACCCTCACAGGCAGCCACCATGAGTAGGGTCCTGCCCTGCTTGTCGCTGATGTTAATATCAGCACCGTGCTGCAACAGTAGCTCTGCAATCTAGGAAACATACAAGAACAGTCAGAGAACAGACATCAAACACATCCAGGTGCACAGAGCTCACACAGGGACCATGACCCTGTGTCAGGAAACAATTAGACCAGAGATAGCTCTAAGGGCAGGACATAAAACCTAAACTGGATAACAATTAAATACCACACACACGGTTAAAAGATTTAGAGGAAGAAAATGTTGAGGTGTTTGACTTGTAGTTTGAAGCAGTGTGGTTGCTGTGGATACAGAGGGATAGTTTGTCCGGCACAAAAGAGCCACTCAGCGTGTCTCACCTGCCAGTGTCCCTGTCTGACAGCGCAGAATAGAGGAGACACCCCCCGCCGGTTGACCTGCTGCACCAATGCCCCCTGCTCCAGCAGGAAGCTGCATACCTCCATCTTCCCCCTGCCTGCTGCTGCCGTCAAGGCTAAAGAGAGGAGGAAAGGGGAAATGTTAGGATCGAGGTAGGCCTGACTTCTTTATTCAGAGGAACAAGTTAAGGTAAGGATACAGTACAGTGATGAGATAAGAGTGGAATTTAAACCATTCCACTTAACAACCCTAAGCCAGAGAGGACACTGTATAGCAAGAGCATTAGTGAACATAACATGTACAGCACACAGACTTGTGTTGCGCATGAGCAACATCCCCGGTTCTTTGGTAACCCAAGCATGTGGAAAAGGAAAGGCTCAGATATAAATAGTATTTGCAATCTCAGAATCCCTCCTATTGTTCAAAGACGAGTAGAGAAAAGCAGGCTGATGTTTGGCACTAATTGAGTGTTAAAACAGACAATTATGTTATGCTTATTAAACTCAAATTCCTGCCTCAAGTTCCCTGGGCCTTGTACAGAGAGATCCATTGAATCCAGTCATTTTATGCATTAACAGACAAAACATCAGACAGCGAAGTCAAAAAGTTATGTTGAACACCCATTCTTGTTTATATTTTGTATCTTTTTCAGAACATGATTAAATGGAATTAACTGTCTAATTCGTATTTATCGAAAAGATAAAAATAATTTGTGCTTGTATTTGCGTCTGAAGAAAACAAAGACAGACTATTGAAATGTTCAATGCTTACAGTTTATTGGCTGCTGCTGACGTATGGCAGCAGATGGGCCGGTCTTAAATGAGCGCTGGTTGTCAAAACAGAGTAAGATCCACCGTAAGAATCGCAACAGCTCTGCTCTCACATTCACCTCGGAGAGATTTAAGGTGCCGCTGATCCTCCATATCTGACTGACATCATCCATCTGGATGAACAGTCATTAGAGCCAAACAACCCCACCCTCCATCTGCTCAAAATATGGATATCCTCCCACACATTGAAGAACAATGACTGAGCAGCTAAACTTAGCCTATGTTAGGGCTCCAGGGAGCAACATTAACAACACCTGGGATGATGCTGGATTACACCAGGGTTACACTGAACAAACTATCAACAGCTGTGCAGTTTGTTGATGTTTGAAAGTGACTCCTGTTTTAATAGAACTCATTTGATTCTTAGAAGTTCCCCATGCTTAGTGCCATTCCCATATACTCATGTTAACAGTATTTACACAAACACTTTTCTTAACACTAGAGCATCTCAGCATTCCTTATTTTATTTTATCTTATCTTGTGTTTTGTAAGCTATTCATCAGCCTTGTCTCCACTCTGCTCTGCCTACTCTTGTAGCCCGCCTTTAAAGCTACCATGACAGTGTAGTGAGAAGACTCTGAATCACTGTCTGATAAAACAGATTTACAAAGTAAATACATAATAATGTCCTTATCCACCACCCCCACCACTTCACTACCAGGCTAAATTATATTACCTGAAAAGTTGTCTTTTACATTTAACTGCTTCACATTGAAAGACTTAATTAGGGACAAGACATGAGCTAAATTTTCCGCAGCTCATAAAGGGAAAGTTAATTCAGCTTCCTGTTTACACGCAAGGTAGTTTGGATAAAGAATCTTTTCTACAAAACGCTGATAAATAAAGCCCCTAGAGACATATCTTCAGAAAACAGTTAACAGTGTTGGTTTCAGTGCTTAGAGTAAAATGCAGGTGTTTGTCACTTGGTGCGAGAATAAAGAGCATCTTTTCCCCAGGCACCTGAGAAAACCAACAAATTGCTGGCTGGGATAGCTCATGCTGTGCTCTTATTATAAAGTAGGAATGCTTGCCCTCTTTGTACAAATGAAAGACAAAAACTGCAGAGCCTTGAACAGATTCAGAAATGACCGCAAGTGCATTTTATATTGTACATATATTCAGAATGTGTCCCCTGTATTTAAGTCATTGTAACTACAGTATTTAGAGCAGTGGACAGCCAACCTCCAGAACCTTAGACCACTCGAAAGAAAGCTACATCATCATGAACTTACAAACACAGAAAAGCCCTGACCACCAAATAAATGCTCAATGCCAAATTTATAGTGCTGTCAGTTAAACGCGGTATTAACGACGTTAATGCAAACCCATTTTAATGGCGTCAATTTTTTTTATCGCAAGATTAATGTTCTTTTTGGCCAAGCAAACTTTGTAGTTTTTTTCACAGGCTGTTGCAACAACTAGTAACGTTAGAAAAACTACACCACCACACCGGATCTAGCTAGACCGGAAACAAAACAACAGGCACGCCGCACACACTTGTTTGGGCTTGCGAGCCGGACAAAGAGTAGTAGGCTAATGTTACGTTTTGAGTAGATGGTGAGCGCGAGACGCCGAAATGGATGCCAATAAGATTCTGAATGGAAAGTTTACTTTTAAAAAGTTGCCAAATGGCCAAAGTGTGTTTTGTCATTGTGAACTGAGCTATCATCGCAGCACATCCAGTCTGAAATACCACTTGATGGCCAAGCACACAGCTGATGCGAATTCTCCGCCCCCTTGTCAAAGCCAGGCGACAAAAGCACAAAGCAAGCTGATCCACTCTTCCATGTTGATAAGAGCTTTAAAATGAGAAACAATAATTGAACAAAAAGAAATCTAGGGACATTTAGAATAGACAAAAATGTGCAATTAATTGTGAGTTAACTATGACATTAATGCGATTAATCACGATTAAATATTTTAATCGTTTGACAGCACTACAAAATTATTTTATATTCTGACTCAAATAAAAGAAATTTGTTGTAATTTAAATTGATTACTAACATGACAACAAGTGACATGAATAACATACACAGAAGTACCCACTGGCTACTTCATTTGCCGTAAGATGTATATTTATTCATTTTTAAGATGCCTAACAAAATGCCAGAGGATGATCTATACTCATCTGTACATAATACGGGTTAAAACAACAAAATGTATCATAAAATGATACATGATTTACAGAAGATTACACTCCTGCAACACAAGAATTTGTTGGGCGTTGCCTTGAGCCAATCCTGCTGCTGTGTGCTCACAACGAGAATGATTCTGTGCAGTTAAATTACCTTTCTTTGCATAAAGAAGAGTTTTGAATGCTTAGAGGGGATTTTAAAAGATGGAGCTTGCACAGATGTGCAATTCAATTTGCATAGAGATGTAATATACCATTGAATTTTAAATATGAATTGCTTCTTCACAGGGTGTTATCAGAGAATTGTTTGGGAGATAACGATGAATGGAAGCTTTTAAGGGGATATTGGAGGAACTTTGTCGGTTTTGGCATTCTCTGCATCAGAGCCCCAGCTGCTACCAGATTGGATTATTAAATCTGCATGCGGAATGGTAGGAAAGGGATTTTAGGTTAAAGTAAGATTTAATATATCGCTCAGTGCTAATCATTTCTGTTGTTTGCATCCAGCCAACATGAGCAGTGATTTTTACTGTCTGTAGTGAACTCCTCTACAATGCTGCATCTCTACATGTAATACACCACTAAATATTCATTTTACGTCTGCAGAAATTGCAGCTTTATTTCAAGCATGACCTGGTGGACAAAATATGAACATTCTAGTCATAATGCCCTGAATGCAGATGAGCTAATGGATCTCGTTTTAAATGAATGCAAAAATATTTGAATATGCGGTCGTGCCAAGGGTTTTGGAGTCACTTTGTTTTAGATCAGTGGTGCTATTTTTCTTTCTATTGCTACCTGTGATATAATATTTCATTACTTCAAAAGGCATGCCAAGAGGGTGCTGGCTGTGATATAACATCCACTTTGTAAACAGAGCTGACTGGTAAATACTGCAGCAGCTCCAATGTTTATGAGAGTATGATTACTATTATTCACAGCAATAGTCAGTCCAGGTTACATATCAAGTTTTATAATGCAACTCAAATCTTTGGACAAATGTATTATGTTTTCAACTACGAGCAGGCAGGTGTGTCAGTCGTACCAGAACACAGATTCCAGTCATATCAGTGGAAACAGAGCAGCAGTTCCACAAAGGAATATTTCAGAGGGACGACTCTTTGTCCCAGGACTGTAATAAGGTCTGAAGTCCTGCAGTCATTTAGCAGGGCACAAGCACCAGTTAGCCACACTGTGGACAGCCTCTCCACTAATGGGCTGACCTACATTCCTGTAGCACCAAACTTTTACTGCTAAATGCTGCTGGCTTACAACTGAGACAGACACAAAAAGACTATTATTAAAAAACCAAAAAGCATCAAACACTGTTGTCAAAGAAGAAGGGGTGTGATTTGAACATTTATAGCTCTGGATCACTAAAGTTTTACAGCAAAAGCTCACACTGAAGATGAGATACAAACATTTCATTTGTGTCCAACAATTCAAAACATTCAAAACATTCACAAGTACAACTACTGCAGCTCTAACAGTGCATGTGTCTGAAACTTACATAACGTATCAGAAATACTTTAGTACTTAAACTGGTACACAAAAACACACAAAACAGCATGTGTGAACAATTATTCTTATGACCACTTCTTGGTGTGTGCAGTGATGTCCACATAATGTACAGCTACATACAGTACATTTATCACCACATCACCTCTGCAATAGCTTAAAAATCATGATGCCGGGGTGGCCTCTAGCTCACCAAGTAAGAGCGTTCGCCCCATGTTGGCTGAGTCCTGCAGCGGCCCAGGTTCGAATCCGACCTGTGGCCCTTTGCTGCGTGTCATCCCCCATCTCTCTCCCCCTTTCACATCTATCCACTGTCACTAAATAAAGGGAAAAGCCCCAAAAAATAATCTTAAAAAAAAAAAAAAAAAATCATGATGCCTGGACCCTTTCCTGGCCACTTTTACACCTGACAGCCATTTCTTGCTGTTAGACTTCATATTGTTCCCTGGACTTTTCTTTCTTCCACAACATACCTCCCGATGGCAAACTCTGGCTCTTACTTTCTGTCATCACTCACCTTTAAAAAGGCAGACGCACAAACTTACCAGTCGCCACAGACATCTTTCTCAGAAAAAAATGTTCATCTAAGATAAACAGCTAAATGTAAACATCAAGATCTAAATGGATTATAATATATATGCAATTCTACAGCAATATCCCTGGTTTACCTAAATGCAATGTATAGAACAGATGTTGGAGTAACATCAAAATGCCCAAACTGTCGGCAGGACCTTAACATAAAGCACCAAGGGGGATACTGTAGCTGAAATTCAGTGGCATGTTGGAAAATCATTGTTCAGAGGAAATGCTGTGTTGACCAAACTCTAAGTAG
Organism: Sander lucioperca; assembly: GCF_008315115.2. Taxonomy (NCBI): domain Eukaryota; kingdom Metazoa; phylum Chordata; class Actinopteri; order Perciformes; family Percidae; genus Sander; species Sander lucioperca. Next base: position 22,907,163 of record NC_050180.1, read on the forward strand.
AAACCCACATGACCCACAATAACTAATGATTTTACCAGAAAGCACACACATTTGGGATGAGTGACCTCTACATCAAACAGAGAGCATTACTGTGCAGAAGAGAGATACAAGACCTTCCACTGCAGCATGCAATTGCAGCAGCAAGATCCCGAATGCTAAAACAGCAGGTGATGATACAAGGGAGCCACGTAATGCAAAAAGATGAATGAAAACATACCTGTCTCTCCCCACAGTGTGTCGTGGCTATCAATTTGCACAGCATGCTCATTATTCAACACCAGCAAGCCTTTCACAACCTGCCAAAAAAGAAACCTAGATTAATGGCATACAGTGTCAGCATAATATATCAAATAAACCTTCAAGAGGTTATACAACATGCTAATTTTGTAGCAGAATAGCAAAGAAAAGGGCTGCCTGAAAAAAAACTTATAAATTAAACACAGCAGACTAGAGAATCACTTGTCTCTGAATGAGTATTATGTATGAGGTTATGTGAGTTGTGTCCAATCTGATTAGTACTTTGACTTTACATGTGGGTTGTCAGCTTAGCTTGGCCCAGTTCTATTATTCTGAGCCGGGCCTCAGGATCCCATTCCAACTAATGAGGAAGCCAAAATAAACCTTGAGCCTGCATCACACCTGGGCAGCCAAAGGCACTGTACTGTGATCATCCCTGAATCCTGCTTTCTGACATACAAGGCTGAATAACACTTGGAACCTTTATCATCACAGAGAACAAGATGTGCTCAGATTGTATCTATAGTTCCCTCTGCTCTTTGAAATTCAATGTGGAAGGTTCATTCATTTGTTTTCAAGTTTCGGGGGACTGGTGAGGGTTGATTGTGTGTAAATTAAAATATGTGCATGTGTGTCAGTCGGACCTGTGTGTGTCCCATGCTGGAGGCTGCTATTAAAGCCTGCTGAAGAGCTTTGTTCTTCAGAGCGCAGTCCTGCTGCTGCCCCTCAGCACTCCATTCTAGCTCCAGCAGGTACTGGATAATCTCTGGGTGTCCTCGGAGAGCGGCATGGACCAGTGCACACTGACCACTCTTATCTACGTGATTAACCTGATGGGAATACAACATGGTTAGTTTTATTGGCCTAAAGATATTTCTAACTCATCTTTATTTATAACACTAGATGGTTAAAAATGTGGGCTCCTCACCTTGCCCCCCCTCTTACAGAGCAGCATGACTAGTCCCAAGTGTCCTGCAGCGGCTGAGAAACAGAGGGGGTTCATGCCATTTTCAGACACCACATCTACACTGGCCCCGAACTCAAGCAGCAGGGAGGCAATTTCCTGATGACCGAGGTGGCACTGGACGCAAAGCACCGGTGCGTTGTTCAGGACCTCTGTACGGTAGTTCACGTTTGCCCCACCCAGCATCAGCAGGCGGCTCACCTGATTGTACAAATAAAATGCAAACACAGACAGCTGGTGTTGGAACAATGTTATCAAAGTGTTACTATCTGTGAGCTTGTATTATCTGTAAACAATTCCATTTGATTGCATGTATAAGCCCTCTTATGTAAAATATCTCTTTTATTGTTTACTTTTAAAAGATGAATGGAATTGCCTGAATGAGGAAACGAAAGACTTGTGATTTCAAAGTAAAAAAAAAATCTGTCTGTATTCAACCATTTTCAAGTCAAGTTTATGCATACAGCCCAATATCACAAATCCAAAATGAATTTGCCTCAAGGGGATTTACAATCTATACAGCATACAACACCCTCTATCCTTAGACCCTCCATTCTAATAAGGAAAAATCCCAAAAACCCCTTAAAGAGAAAGAAATGGAAACCTCTGAAAGACCAACAGAGGAAGGATCCCTCCTCCAGGACAGACAGAGATGCAACATATGTTGTGTGTACAAAATCAACCCAAAAAGCAAAATTAAATATGAAAAATCAGGATGACAAAATTATAGATACATTTTAAACATATATGAAGAAAAATATCTAGTAGGATGTGGATTTTTTATGCACTAATTTTTCTCCTAAGATTTCCCTGAAGTACCTTCAAAGGTAGATAAAACATTTATTCTACACTATTTACAACATTACACAAATGCATTACAGGTATCTTAAGAAAAAAAATTTGATTTCTGAGTTTGTTATAATGCAGGTGCAACAAGATGGGGGGTTAAACAATTTTCTAAGCTCATTTTTTCCAATGTATGACTTTCAAGGATTTGTGAACACCATGGGCAATAACTAATTCAAACAGCAGCAGAATCTAGATCTCAGACTAAGATACATTTGATTTTCCCCTTGTAGCTCATTTCAGTGCAAAAGCTCTTATTGCTTCAGCTTCAGATATTTTTCACCAAGCAAAGGTCAGACACAAAATGAAGTGGTCACATTCTACTGAATGCACTTAAGTGTGTTATTCTCTTCCGTGATGAGGAAATCAATAATAAATGCTTAGTCAAACAGAACGGAGTGGAATGAGTATCTGACAAAAGCAAATTAAATTGTGTGCTTTGTGTTGTATCCAATCTGGAATAAATTAACAGCAATTCTCTGTTTTTCCTCAGAGGACAGAACAAGGTCATTCTGTAAATGTCGCTTTGAGTGATGTTAAACGTTCACACAATAACTCGCAAATAGACACTGAGGATGCCAACAAGTGATGGAATACCATTAAACCGCTGAGAAAGATTATGGGATAATTTCACTTCAAACCAGAATACATCACTGTGACATAATCTAAGAAAGGCCAATGATTTTCTCCCCCTCAAAACCAAACTGGAAGGGGCTCCAAACAAAAGCAACAAATCATTAATACACTATCCAAGGAGTCAAAACTGTAACTGCATATCTGAATAAATTATACAGTAAAAACATTTATGGTAAAAAAGTTTATCCTTGTATAACTTTCTGTGCCCCATTCATCTGCTGACATTTTAACTCCTCACGTTTCTCAATTTCCTGCTAACATTATTAATTTTCCATGTTGCTTATATGAGAATAAGAATGCCTGGGAAATATCTAATGCTTAAAAGGCTAATCACTGTGTGGAATAAGCACCTGACCAGTTTTAGTCTGGAAATATTATTACGCTACAAGATATTGATATTACAGTTGGCCAAAAATGCAACCTGGATGTATCTGCCTTCTTTTCTTTTCTTCTTGTGTTCAAATAAGCGGTTGGCATCCAACCGTTTTTAATCAACTAACATAACACTGACTGTCTTTCATCACAGACACACTCTTTTCACTTGTTCTAGTCTATATTAATTGCTAACGTGAGATACACATACACCCTACATCTATCATTGTCATGAATAAACTGAGACATGATCGTATCATTATCATATAAGCAACAAGGAAAATGGTACATATTGCAAGAAATACAAGAAAAGCCAAAATATTAATGTTAAAGAAAGAGAAAAATGTTTTGTGTATCTGCCCTGTGATTTGGGGCAGATACATCCATTCTAAAATGTAATGGGTTCTTTCTTGGCCCGTGATACACTTCCACCAAGTTTCATTTAAATCTTGCCAGTAGTTTTTCCGTAATCCTGCCAACAGACAAACAAACAGACAGACAAACCGAGAACTGAATACATGACCTCCTTGGCAGAAGTAATAAGGACAGTTTGGAGGTGAAGAAGAAAAGTTTTCAGCTTTTATATTTTTACAATCCATTTAAATTATGTAATTCACTCTGACTTTAACTATTTGAGTACTAATTTACACTTTTGCCTGCCTGTTTATGGTATTTGGTTTTGGCCTTGCAGACAAGAGACGGCCATGGATCAAGTATTCTCAATTAATTACCATTTTGTCATCTAATCAGCTAATGGGCTAATTGTACCAGGTCTAACTGACACACAACAACTGGAGAAGAGCTGGAGAAGACCTTTACCTTAACGTTGGGTGTGTAGAGATTCCTCAGGGAGGCCAAGGCTGCAGAAAGGCCATCGGCACTGCAGCTAATCCACAAAGCCTGCAGCACACTGGATGACACACCTGTTCTCTTACTGAGGCCCTGCACACGCGCACACACACACACACACACACACACACACACACACATACACACACACACACACACACACAAACACACACAAATGTGCGAAGACGCACATACATAAAGTCAATGAACCTAAGTTGAACAAGCTGTCTTCACATCCTATGGCTTGTCCTCTAGTGAACTATTTTATAATCACACGATACAGAGGATGAACAACATTCACTTTTCTGAAGGGATTCAATCAAAGATGAATGTAGAAAGCTTGTCTAGCTTCCATAGCTGTACCTTGAAGATGTGTGCTTTGAGGATGTGGTGCCCCAGCTCCATGGTCTGTTGACGATTCAGTTTCCCCTCTTGGCGGGAAAGCATGAAAGCCATAAGAGCATGGCCAGTTCTGGGTGAGGAAACAACAGAAAGGTTACTCAGCTATAAAAGAGAATAAGTAACTAATAGAATTACAGCAAAACACCAGGAGACATACCTTCTCCATTTTGTTGTTGAAAACTTAATATTGATATAAAGTTATAAGCCATCACTGGTATGAGCCATCACTGGACAATATCCTGCACTATGCACATTTATCTATTTATCACTCTTTGCTACCTCCAACTGTGCAATATGTCATCTCTATTCATCCGCACCTTACTATCTGTATATCTGTGTTTATATACTGTCTGTTTATATAAGGTTGTTTATTGTGTAAATACGGTTGTTTTATTACTATTATTATTATTATAACTAATTCTATTCTATTTTCCATTTCCTATACTTTATGTATATGTTTTCTCCTATGTCTACTTCATGTATATTTGTGTTATTCTGATGTGTGTACATTTTTTTCTTTGAGCTGCTGTAGCACAGGAATTTCCCCCAGTGTGGGATTAATAAAGTCTATTTTTATCTTATCTTATCTTATAGCCTCATCAGGTCTTCTGCTTCAGGATAAACTTTGGATGGTATTTTTTCCTATATGTAAATCTGATGCATTTTGTGTTCTTTTGCCTCACTTAAAATGAAACTACTCATTTTGGTCATGGAGAGCACCTTGGCATTGTCATGGAGAACTATTTTGTTCTGTCCTTTTGTGAGTTCGATGTAAATGCAGAAAATGCCCCACTGAAGAGTGGGAAAGAGTGTAAAACCCCTGGGTTCTCCTTTCCTTCTTCACTCAGACACTCTGCCGTTAATTAATGCAAAACTTCATTAAAAGGACATGCATGACTGCAGATCACTTTGATCTGGTTAGAATTCTCCCTATTCGTGCCCCGCAACAAACAGAGAGGCAGTGCAGCAAGCTTGTGTGTGCATTCCCTGTGCCAGTTTCTGAGACTTTGTTTTTTAATGACGGAGTTGGAAGGCTGTGAATGACCAGAATATGAAGCTCAGCTCTGGTCCATTTAGAGACATCACTGTGTGGGCAGAGGTGATACTGACGAGCAGAATTACAATAAGGTAGCACTACTAAAGGAGATAAGCCTGTCTCACAGGGCATGGCAGAAAACAAAGATCATTTTCTACAGACTGAAGTCTGGCTCTGGAAACTCAAGTGGAATACAAAGTAGATGCACATGACTGCATACATTATGTAAAATGTTTAGGCAAACATTTTTACCAAATAAAAAAAGAAAGTATTCATAGTTTTCAACTTTTTTTGTTTTATAATATTTGTCTATTTCCTGACTGATTCAAAGGTCCATTTCTAATATATGTTTTTAGGTAACAGGGACACACTGGTAGGAATACACACTGATAACATGACTTTTATGAAATAATCCCATATAATTTAGACATCCAGCTATTTTAAATTAGGGTGGCACCCCACTGTATTGCTACCAACAGCCAGAGCTCCGGACTAAAGAAGCAATATTACTTGTTAGCTTTAGCTTTAGATTAGACTTTTCAATGGGAACTCAGCTGTTCTGTCTGCTGCAGGGATCTCTGTATGTCAGTAGTGTCCTTGTGAATTGGTGATTGCTACTTAAAAATTAAAAAAGTTGAAATACAGTACGTTAGCGACTGTACTACAAACAGTTATGTTGAAAGTTATGATTATAATAAATACCTGGAACATCTCAAACTAAATTTCTTCCCCAACTCAGATATTTGTTATGCTGCACTAATTGATAAACATTCTACTTACTCTTTACACAAAGTCCTTCATGTCAGTCTACTTTGGCCATGATTCACATATTCATAACTAATTCAGAACCACAAGTAAAAACTTCATGGACAAACAACATGATTATTTCTCAAACATGAGAGTGTTGTCTGGTGTGCATGTATTTGTACACAAATGGCTGAATTTCAAGCAGTGTTCCAAGACATAGTCTCAAAATTACTGTAAGGATATTTTGATAAAAAAGCCTTCTAAATTTAATAAATTTGACTACTGCCATGTAATTATTACTATGGCTTAATTTGTACTTTCCTACAGATTGTTTAGGGTCTACTTGTAATGCTACAGACTTGTCATGTAATAGTAGCCCAAAAGGAAAGCTGCTGAGTTACTGCATTTGCCTAAAAAAGCAGAGGACTGACCTGGGGTCACAGAGGAAGTCAGTACTCTCTCCATCAGCTCTCCACACAAGCCACTCTCTGAATGAAGGGTGGCAAAACATGCGCGTCTTGTCCCGCCGTTTGATGAGGAAGCATGAGAGCAACTCCATGCGTTGTTGGAAGTCCTCCCATTGCAGCTCCCCTTGGATGAAGCCGGCGTTGATGGCCTGGAACAGCTGTTCGTCAGTCATGGGGTGCAGTGAGGCAAGCGCCACATTGAGGATGGGCAGTGAGCGCTCAAAGGCTGAATTGGTCATGAACTTCATGTTGCACTGTAACTGGTAGAGCTCAGCCAGCGAGACGGGCACGACTTTGTAGCTGGCACTCTTGATCACCAGGTGACCTCTCTCAAACAGATCCAGGGTGAGCTTAAGATACAGGTAGGAACCCTGGCTGCGGGAGATCAGGTGGCTACTGAGCTTGCCGACTGTGATAGGGTCGGCCTTGCCATTCAGGCTAATATTGTTCATGATATCCTTACTGCCATTGATACGGTACTGGATATATGCATTGAGGTCGTTGCTTATCTCTGTGTTGTCGGAAAAGTCATCTAGGGAGATCTTGGAGAAGGGCAGAAGGCTGGTGATCTCCTATGGAAGAGACAAGGTAAATACAGTCAGTAACATATAAGTTACAGTACCAGTCAAAGGTGTCTTTAACTTGAATGAAAAAGTGTGTCCAAACCTTTGACTGGTACTGCATATTTCCATGCTTAATGCAAATTATCCTATATTGATGAGAAAATGAACCAATTCAATCTCAATATCCGAATAACAATAAGTAGCGTTCTCTTTCTCACCTCTGCAATATAAATTGTATTCCTTATTACCACACCAGACAAACAGAAGAATGATGGCTTGTGAGTGTTTACTATCAGAGGACTGTCTTGAGCAGTAGGGGAGCAAACAAGCTGAGCTATCAGGCCAAAGCAGACACTTGTTACTATTGGAAATGTGGCTATGAGGAAAAACAGGACTGGGAAAGTGAGTATTAAGAGGTAGGGGATGGATGGGATGATGGGGGGCCAACAGGAACACTTCTAACAGAGGTCTGACCCAGAGCTCACATTTCAATCTATGTCCTGGGGGTTGGAGAAATCAATGCACCTTAATCCTCCAATCCTCTGCCTGTCTGAGGCTAAAAAAAACATTGCCTCAGTGAGATAAGACTTCTCTCTTCCTCATCACGACAACGTACAGCAAACACACACACACACACACACACACACAAACACATGTATCCACACATGCACTGAAACGCACTGATTATAATCCCCAAGGTGAGTGAAGTGCTAGCAACAGCTCACAGATAAGCCAGATATTAGTCTAGCGAGCAAAGGCCAATATCCTGAACCCTTCCTCCTTGGTGACATCCTATTTGTTTGCTCCAAGTGCAAAACAAAACTGTGACACTTTCATGACACTTCTATGCACAAATATGATACTGTGGTTGCAAACAGAGTAGTATTTCTTCATGGATTCCATTGAAGACGGAGTGTTATGTGGCTTTTCCGATGCCATGTAAAATGATTTGAATGAAGTTACTCGGACATAGTGACATGTGAAACTGATTCGCAAGTTAAGATGTTGCGACAAAAAAATCGCTTCCATTTAAAAACTGCTTCACTGTGTCAATCAGAGCCCAACTACATTCACTTTCACAGAAATGTTTTAAGCAAATAGCATTGTGTGCAGTTAACTGGGACATCAGAAAGAAAATTCCACACCATCAATCGATCCTGACGGATTAATAGAGGTGAATACTTAAGAGCTGAATACAAAATATCAGCGTTACAATAGATTGATTAAGCACATACAGAGAACTTTGACATAAACCGAATATTAATTCTGACTCACAGGATAAAAACAAATGGGCTGAACTTTGTAGTGCATTGCATACTGATGGACACTATCTCGGCCTGGCTTCTGCCTGAGCATTAATAACTTGAGCTCTGGATGTCAGCTATCACATTATTATCCCAGGCTCAGTGCTTCATCCCAGCAAAGAAAATCAGCCGTCGTGGGTCTCATCAGGCATGTCAAAGCCTCAGCTCAGTTCAGCACAGGCCCAGCACATCTCTGTAACTGATCGACCTAGTGTCACTTTCCCTCCAAGCTAGTCAGCTTGAAGTGACTGCTCCTTCCTTGTCATGCAGTCCTGATTCCCGGGTCACTGATACTTCAGTTCATTCTTGAATGTTCCTGGATACGCTTGAAAAAAATGACTCTGTAGAGAGTAGAGTATGACAAGAGGAGCAGCTCAGGCAAACCGTTCAACTTTCACACTTGTCAAAATCTGCAGGGTTTGATGGCAGTCAGCGAGAGTATCAAGAGGTGACAGCAGATCGGACTTGAGCTTTGTTACATCCTACAATCGTGTTGAGAGAATTCTTAAATTACCTAACCGTCTGTAATAAATGCAAGACATATGTCATATTGCAAGAAAATATATTTTGCGTAAGACAAGCTCCACACAATGTTTTTTTTCTTTCTTACCAGTAAATTGACCCGGACAGTGACCACCAGTTTAAGCCAGGAGGGGAACTTGGCAATGATCTTCGTGATGAAGGAGGCAATGGTGTCTCCGTAGTCAGGCTTATGGAACTCCGCTTCGTTCAGCCCGTCTATCAAGATGATGTGGTCCTCCTCTGGAATCCTCCGCTCTGGAAACACACACACACACACACACACACACACACACACACACACACACACACACACACACACACACACACACACACACACACACACACACACACACACACACACACACACACACACACACACACACACACACACACAATAACCAAAGGTAAGATGATGTGCAGTGAGGTACAGCTCATAAAAGTATTAGCTCAACTAAACTGCACCAAAGCGTGTGTGCAGGGAGGGCACCTGATTGTTTCAATGCAGTAACTAAACCCTCTCTCTCTGAGGTGCGGTGACAGTGAGTGGTAGGGGCTTTTACTTAGCTTCATCATCTACACAGCCACTGCTCCTACTTCACTCTCTAATTGAATGTTAAGTCAAATTTGCTCTGTAAAGACAACAGTTACTTTCAGTGCCAGCTGTTTGAGTTACTCTTAGGGGGAAATTAACTTTCCCTGATTCTTTGGTATACTTATAAGCTTGTAATAGTCTTCTTGTACATTCCTTTAATGTTTGCAAGCTGCAGTGTCTCTTAATGACATAGCAAATGAAAGCAATACTTTCTTTACATTACATCACATTACAGTTACCTGGCAGAGACTTTCATCCAGAGCAACTTACATTGGATCCCATACACAAACATTTGGAACAATTTGGGGTTCAGGGCTCAAGGACACATGTAAACACGTATCAACACATCCATAACAGGTAGGGAGTAGTTGGAAAGGGATAAAAGAGGACAGTGCAGACAGTATGTGAGGCAAGCAGGGTTCAAAATGAACCTGCTTATGATCTTATTATAGATTTCTAGTTGGTTTATCAAAAAGTTATCCTTTGTAACACTAATCAGGTTTTTGCAAAATCTAGCAGAGGTTTCAGATGGCCTACAAAGCAATTTACACTATAACTTAGTGTTGGTTGTCATTTAGAAACCTTAAAGACAAGTACAGTTTATCCCAGGTATCTAAAAAAAAATGTAGTCACATACACAAAAATGATTTGGATGCCTGTCAGCACTTCTGCCAAGGGTAAGTGCTGTGCCATCTAAATAATGTTTTCTTAGAGTACTATGGAGTAACATCCATCATTTAAAGAATAAAACAGTCAACGAGCAAACTGAGTCACAACAGAAGGAGCCAACAAACATGAAATAATTAAATATGATACAATGGTGTTTTACCTTTACGAAGGTTGGCTAGTGGCTCAAGGACCCCCCTCCGGAAAGCGGCCATGGGGTCCTGGACACAGGAGCGCAGACTCAGCATGCTCTGGAGGTGGGGCTCTTTCAGCAACAGCTCCCGGTACGCACTAAGTTGGTGTGCTCTGCACAGCAGGGCAGCGATACTATGAACAAACTCGGGTACCAGGCAAGTGTACGTGTTATCCGCCTGGCAGTAGTGATATGCCACCACCTGGAGCACAAGGAGAAGGGGGAAGAAAACAATAAAGCCAGGGTCATTTTAGACTTAGTGAGTATTAAAAACCTGTTAAAGTAATAAATGAAGACCGTAAATTAGTTTTGGCTTTAGCAATGAAAATATGCAAAGCTGAGAACATTTAATAACCTCACTGCATTTGCAAAAGCCAACTGCCTTGTTGACTAAAAAACAAATTCTGTGTACAGTCTTGAGTCTGATGCCCTCTTATATTCATAGCCTCCATACAGCCACATATTCCTTCAACCAAGTTGAGAACATTACTTTAAAATGGATGATGAAGTAACTGGGCAAAGGCTGACCACCTCAGATAAACTCTACTATAAAAAGGAGCCAGTGGATCCCAGGTGGAGCTCTAAAAGAAGGATCTTCTAAGCCGGAACAGGTTTCTGCAGTGTTTAAAGGAGGTCTGATTTTGAAGGAGGGCGAGGGAAAGGGGGGGATAAGAAGGAAAGAGAGATGCCCTGGGGATGTATGACTCTGTTCTAATTACAGTGCAACCTGGAGGAGCTGACACACTTCTGAGATCAGCAGGAGGAGCAGGTGACCAAATTTCCTCTGCTTCCTAATGCTCCATCAACAGCAGTGACCAGCTTCTGGAAAAATCACTGACTAAAGCTTACTTTCTTCTAAGCCATACAACAGTGACATCTGAAAGGAAATATAAACCACATGAACTAACAAATCCACTATGAGCACTCTGACTGGAAGATGTTGACAGTGATTTAGAGGTCTGAAACAAGACTAGGTAGGAGCAATGATACCATAAACTTTCTACACCAATCCAGAGCGTCATGATGGCGGTGATCAAAGAAGGGAATGTGATTCAAACAAGCAATTATGATTTAACTAGGGCTGGAGCTTTGTCTATGGCACATGTCATCCCTATCCATCACTACAATATCAACGAGTTGTCTCCAGATGTGTGCTCTTTACAAAAGTGGCAAAGTAATGTGTTCCTCTGCAAAGCTAATGTGGAAGTATTTAGCAGGATCTAAACGCACAAACAAAGGAAGAAAATGATCACAAGTTTTTAGAGGTAAAGAATACATCATCCTAGGACTCCCTGCTATTAAATTCCATGGGAATAAATTGGCTCTACATATCATAAAAAGAAACAAACGTGAGAGAACAGGAACTAAATTAAACTTTAAAAAAAAAAAATGTATTGTGTTGCAAACAGGGCTGTGACATGGTGGTTTACTTTTCCAGAGAAAATAGAGACTGTGGAACAAGTTTCTCTTGGGGCATGCAGTAAATTAATATACAGTACATACAGCAAATTAAAGTTACATGCTGTACACACATACATACAATAACATTAGATAGGTGCCTGACAAATAGGCTGCAGTGATAGTTTGTGTATAATTCATGTAGACTACTGCCTCATCAATGAGCAATAAAAAGCAACAAATCAACATTCTGCAGTGCACCTGCAGTACTTCATGTATTGGCACAACATTGAATTCACTGTTAAGAAACAATGCCTAAGAACGTGCTTCTGTCATAAGGGTAAGACATAAAACTTGCGATAAACCATAAAATGTAATGGCCTCAGTGCCCCTGTTATGAGACCACTTTCAAATCAATGATTAAAAAGAACTGACAGAATTTGACAGAAGCTGCTCAGTGTTGCATCAGTATTCACACATCACAGGAACAGAGCCCCTGGGAGAGCGCCTGTTGGAAACACTTTACACAATAACTGGCTGAAGGGATATTGCTTGGGTTTCTCAGACATTTAAATGAGCCTGAGTGGTATAAGGTCAGCTGTCAGGTGCATGAACTTTAGCATTCCCAGAGGCAGTGGCAAACTGTACAGTAGTTATCTCATGCCCCATTTCACTACTAAGGAGGCATCATGACAGGGCAAGACAGAGTGTTACAGGGACACCAGGATGCAAATGTTAGTAAATGATTCTGAGAGTTACAGTCAACTGTGAACTGCATGTGCAGGTATTGCATGGTAAGCAGCAGTGGTGCTGTTTTATAAACCGCACATGTGGTTAGGGTGTAGTCAGTAGTCCCCAAAGGTGCAGGAGAGAAGATCAGTGGAGAAGTTACTGCCACTGAAATTATTTCGGGATGCTGAATACAAAAAATGTAAGATTTGATGATTAGAAACTGATCGACAAAATTATACCACTATGGCAGTTTTAACAGCAGAATCCCAATATGTGGAGCTAACAATTATTAAACCAAAAGACAGCCATAGAGAACATTTCAGACAGGTACCGTGAGGACTTGTCTGCCTATTGAAAATGTTTTATCATAATCAGAGAAACCATTGCAGAGATATGGTCCAACTGTGTCTTTGCTGCCAACTGTGTCACAGACAAGTGGTCTACAATAATGATGGCAGTGTTGCTGACTAAAATCCAGAAATGCTTAAACTGTTCACTTGCTACTATAACAAAATGAAAAGTATGTTTTATATTACCTGCGAGTAATACTGAATCTCTGATTAAAGTGATTTGTATCTAACTCAGGTCAGTGGTTAAAAGTATGTAACTGTTCTTAGATGGCTAAAGAAATTCCAAGTATGCAGACTTTCACATAGAGTGGGAGGGTGGGGACTAATACTAATTAGTAGATGTCCATTTGCGGCATGGTCTCCTAATAACTCCTTACGTAATGTTAACAATAAAACCATTTGTAGATTTTAAATTGATTGGATTTAGGGTGCACTGATGGCCTGAGGGCTAAAAGAGCACTCCACTGATTTAACATTTCAATCCTAACAATAAAAGACATTTAAAAAAAAAAAGGGATCAAAATTGATGAAGCAGAACCAGACTTTGTTATTTAGGACACAACTTCTGACTATACTGTTGTTGTGTGTTCCCATGGCCACACAGAGAGACCCTGTGGTAATTCTCCCCCTACAAAATGCAAAAGCTTTCCATCTGAGAGCTAAAACGTCACACTAAAGACCTGAGCCAAAGTTTTCTATCTTCCCACCACCTCACAGTCACACTGCAGTAGTGAGATGCTGCGGGCATTAATATTGAACTTGCTTTTCATGGCCAAGTCTTTAACTAAGCTCACTGCTTCTCAAATCAAACAAGCCTGGGATATTAAAGGTCTCTGAGAGACCAACGGTGGCACCGTCTGTCATAATCTCAGCGGACTGCTGAAGACCATCCATATACTGTATATAAAGGCTGAATATCAAACAACCATAAATCATATGCAAACACGTATAAACAAATATCAACTGAGCTGACACCATATCAGGTTTCTGCAGTGCATCTCATACATACTAAAAGCAAATCTGCACACCATGAACATCTTTGTAATAAGGGATCGTATCACTGGCAAGAACAGACAGAGGGAACTGCAAGAAGGGAAGATATATACTGTCCAAAACCGTGGACGCAATTTATCAATTAATATAGAATAATAGAAAACAGATACCTGTGTATTTGTTCTAATAATGATTGATTAGTGCCTAGACCTTTTTTTTTTTTTTTTATGAAGCTGACTGACAAATAGTCTGTTTTTGGGATGAATCATCATGGTTAGGGTTAGTGAAACTTACTTATAAGAGAATGTTTTTTTCATTGACACTGTAATTTCTCCTGAAAGCCTAAGTGCAGTATTGGCTAAAGTTGTACCTTTGCAGCCAAGCGTTTGACAGCCTCCTCCCTACGTCGCTGCATCTCGGGGGTCCCCGGGCAGCTGTTGGTCCTCAGTGTGTTGGTTGCACTGGCAGGTGGAGTGGGCTGTGGTGGCTGGCTGAGAGGAAGTTCTGTGCTTGGTCCCCCACCACCTGAAAGACACAGACACACACTTTGTCACATACATTTAAATTAAATATAGCCTTATGTGTTTACAGATGAGTATGACATTTAAATAAAAGTATTATTTTGTATTTCATGCATTAGCAAAATTGGGTTTTATGTTGTCAAGACATATATTTGAAATCGGTAGTTAAGTAGTAGTAGTAGTAGTAGTAGCAGTTAGGTGTAGAGTGTATATTGTCAATGGCTATATCCTCACGTCACTTCCATACCTTGCAAGCTTATATTAAAATGAAAATAACATAAAATAAAAACTTGCAGGTAATTTAGTGCTCACATCGAAAGGCAAATACTGAAATTGCTTACTTTTTGGGGAGGCACTGGGACTGTTGGAGGCGATCTGGCGCATTCGGCCTCCGTGGCAGCTCAGTGCTACTAGCCGTGAGATAATGGCTGTCTTCCCATAACCAACGCTGCCCACCACGACAACGCCGTGGTTCTCTGTGGACTCAATGGCCTTCAGGACATCTTCCAGCTCCTGAAAGAGCCAATCTCGGCCCACGAACACAGAGTCTGTAGTGATGCTGGGCACCTCAAACAGCAAGGGCTTGAGCATGATGTCCACGGGTTTGTAGGGAGCAAAACGAGCTGAGAAAAAGTGATAGGAAAGAAACACACATTAGACTTACAATTGTGTGATTATTTTTCTCAGTGTCAGAGAGACTTCTTTTTAGACAAAGGCATAAAAAATGTTTCAGTTTGATATTGGAATTAATCCCACTTTCTGTCAGTAATACTACAGTGTCTTCATGTTCACACATCACCCATTCATCTGTAAGCTCTTCTGCAGCCTCAGATAATACTGGCAACTTCAAACTGATGCTGCATTCTAGTTCAGTTTTTAATCAATCCCAGAAAATTATAATAAATAAATAAATAATAAATAAATAAATTCATCTTCTATCCTTTACAGACAAACCTGCGTACACCTGCGTACATCGCCATATATATATATATATATATATATTATATATATTATATATATATATATATATATATATATATATATACCAACTGTATATCAGTTTTTAAGGAATCATCTCAATAGTTTTGTTCTTCCAGACTGTGCCACGTTCATCAAAAAGTCTTGAAACTGTGTCTTTTGTTCATGGTCTGCTTTAGCTTGGATAAATGCTAATTTAAGTGGAATCTTAATATAAGTGGACTTGATAGAGGACGTTCACTGAGGAACTCTATTAAAGCTCTGATCCTCTACTAATACTAGTATCACGACTACCAATCTGACTGCTGATGCTGCTTTTACAACTATTACTTATACTATTTTATAGACCGTAACATGAAGTGGCATACGACTGTCTGCGGTCCTTGGCAATAACGAAAAACTAAATACTGGTATACTGTATAGAACAAATACTGTATAATATAAGTCTGAACTGACATGGACTGTTTCTCAGTACTGATGTTTCTTCAGGGATATACAAATGAATCCACTGACACGATGCTTCTGTGTCAATGTCATGTTTAAGGAGGTGTAGAAAAGGAAGAGGACGTTTTCAAAATGGAGTTAAATAGTTTGAGTATCTAATGATGTTATCTTAAATTATTTATTTTCTCATAAAATATTCACTCTGTGGGATTTCTCTCAGTGAGACCGAGTTTTCAAAACATATAACCAAGATAAAAGCTGGTGAACCAAGGCCATGATTTTATCTGTAGAGCTAAAGCAGGAAACACGCTTTTTGATAGTATAGCATTAATATAAATCAGTGCAATAGTGTTTACGTTGCATACTTTAAGTATTAGGATAGTTTTAAGGCTCTGCACTTAAACGCACTGGATTTGAAATTAAACGACAACTATGAGGTTTAAGTGGTGACATTTATCTTTAATTTGGGTGTGAGGGTGTTTACATCTACCTCAGGTGAACTGTGCATGAATTGTAGCACTTTTTATACATACAGTACCTCTTAACAGCATAAAAACCTAAAATTCCTACACTCTTTCCAACACTACCTTATATGGATATGAAGACACCATTAAACCTGAAACCTGAAACAGAGCACTTTATCCTCACAGGCACTGGGACTGTTTCATTTGAAATCTAGTGCACTGGAGTAGAGCCAAAACGATGAAAACACTAACTTTGGCACTACAACTGACAAAAGTGAAACATAAATGTATAAATTGTCATTATCACAAAATAAGGAAATTGGCTAGTAAATTCATTAGCTTGCTTCATGTGTATCTACAGCAATAATGAATAGCGCAGTCACCTTTAGAGTCCTGAGGTGGCCTTCCTCCTGTATTATGCCATGGTAGGCGAATAGATGTCCGCAGGGGGGTGTTCCGCTGTTCATCAAGAAAGCTCAGGTCTTCCAGCTTTGTGGAACTGGTCGCTGTAGACAGAGACAGAAATAAAGAGAAAGTGAAGCAGACACCCTGGTGCATCTTGAGTGCATTTGTCACACTGACTATGAAGACTAAGACAGAAACACGCACAAGAGAAAAATGTTGTGGCACATTTGGCATTTCTCAAAGAAGATGAGGGAAGAAGAGGCGAGCCAGTGCGCTCTGACATTTGCAGTTTCCTTGAGGCCGTGTGTGCAGGTACCAGTATAAAGAAACAGAAAGAATAACAGTATCCCTAAGTCAAGACAGCAATGCTCCCTTTGTCTTTGATTTGAGCTGACAGTGACATACAATATTATAGCAGTGAGAGGTCGGTCCCCACAAACACCCCCGCTGGTGCGTACAAAGAGAGCCGATTACCCTTACGTTTCTTAAAAATAGAGAGAATAATAGATTGTATATAATAACATGAAGCATTAGAGAACACTATCCAAATTACTGTTAATGTTATACTCATTTTGGAGAAAATAAATTATAATACAGGTTAATCATTTAACACCTTAAAATATAATAGATCCAGAATAAAATTTGGATGTTTAAAGTCACGCTCTATCCACATTTTGTTGTTTTTAGCAGGAGTCTCAAAGCAGGAAAGGTTTTCAACTGCCAAGAGAAGAAGGTCCTTCGCTGAAACTAAACTCAGCAGATTAACTACTTGATAAGCCAGTGATAACAAAGCAATTGAACTTCCTGTTATGAGACATGGGCTGTAAACATAATAAAGATGTGCACAGTGCATCAAGGTCTCTCTTGCAATTGCTGTTCACTGTTCAACAATGCTATCACCATGGTGATCCGTGCTCTCTTGGCCCTCTTGAAGAGCAGAATCAAAGCCTCTGCTTTCTACTTTATCAGCCTCAGCTGGGAGAGACTGTCACAAACACTCAAATCTTCTTTTCACTCCCTCTCTCCCCTCAGTTAGTCACTAACTTACTCCCTGGAATGTTCCACTAATTAAAACCGTCTGCTGACGGAAGAGTAACTGAGGAAGCTGTCATAAATACAACTTTGACTGGAATAAAAGACGACCCTCTTGGTTACTTTTTTTTGCAGGGGATGGTTGTTATATCAGTCAAATGTCTTTAGAGAAGTGGGCATGGTTAGCTAGTTGACATGGTCACACTGACATGTCACATGAGGGGGTGTGGTGTTGTTGATCAGATTTAACCCAGCCGTTGGAGGTGCGCGAGGAACCTCACGAGTCCTTTGGCTCCTCCCACCTTGCCGGCTGCCTTCTGACGTCATTATGGAGAGAAAAGGGCACAAGCCCTGAGCTATCCCTCCAGGCTCTTGAGATGTGTGAGATGAGATTCATTCAGCAGGTTGATTCAGAAAGGAGCAGCACGCGGCAGGCTGACGGATGCAAACCACATGCTTCCACACGGAGAACACTATTGAAGACAAAGACTCTGAAAGATTATGCAGAGGTCGCTCAAGACGGCGTGGTCACCAAAGCAAGCAGGCCCGGCTCTCGAATTGAAAAAGTGGCTGGGTGAGTCAGTTTAACACAGCACAACCAACAAGGTAGGAAAGTATACACTCATCCAGGCAAGCATAGGTCTCATTCTCACGTTAAATGCAACACGCAGGGAGAGGAGACCAATACCATTAATGTTAAGAGCTAGGTATGCCTTCAGTAGCTGTTTTCCATTGTTTTACGAGCATAGGTTAGCTTAGGCTGGAAACAATGGTGCTTTCACAATTAACTATAATGGACAAAGTTAAACTTATAATTAAAAGTAAAGAAATCGGGCGTCTGGGTAGCTCACCTGGTAGAGCAGGCGCCCATAGAGGTTTACTCCTTGACGCAGCGGCCGCAGACTCCGCCCTGCGGCCCTTTTCTGCACATCATTTCCCCTCTCCCTCCCCTTTCATGTCTTCAGCTGTCCTATATAAATAAAGGCCTAAAATGCCCAAAAAAATATCTAAAAAAAAACAAAAAAAAAGTAAAGTAAAGAAATCAAGAAAGGCAAACACATAGTCTGAAGTCAGTGATTGCAGAGCAATACAGCACTAATACTTGTGATTCTAAAACTAAACTGAACAGCAGAGCCAGGAAGGGACAGTGCGAATTCTGAAAGCCCTGGGCAGTATACTTGGGCAGGCATACAGACCAGTAGGCAGGGTGCAGACCCTCACCTAAATCTCTAAAGAGTGCTCCGAGTGGATGAGCTCACTGAGGGCACAAAAGTGATTCCTCTGCCCCAGTGCTCCTATGCGGGCACACTGGCAGCATTCAGCTGCGGAGCAGAGGGCTTGCCACCCCCTCTATAGCACTCAGCCAGTCACAGCATCTGCAGCATTAGGCACTTGCTAAATAAATGCAACTTTTTCCAGAAGAGTGTCACGCTCCCTACATGCATACACCTCTGTCCATGCACGTAAAGAAGAGGTAGAAAAAGCACTGGAATTACAAATAACTACATGAAAGAATATGGCACTACAGGGCAGCAAGGGAGATGTGTGAACAGAGGAGGAGAGATAGGAGATGGACAGAAAATCAACTCTATGCAGCAAAATCACCATTAAAGCCCAATACTGACATGAGGACCACAAGTCTCTCTTTTTTTTCCCCTCATCTGATTTCTTTAAGATTTCTGAAGTGGAAAACGTAAAGGCCCACAATAAACTAAGACTGAAGGTAATACTCAGTTTAAGTAGTTTAAATGCACACACTCCCTTCATTCCTGTCTGTGTTAATGCATCCTGCACAATAACCATTTTTCCTTTTCAAGGCCAACAATTCCCACAGAAAGCCTTCATATCCCTCAAATCCTGCTCTTTTTCTACCCTCAGTCTCCAGATTCTTTCCTATTCTTGCACATCTTTACTCATTGATAAAACATACATATGATACCTTGAAGCCTGTGCTTGTAGTGACTTTGAAGCTGTACAAATATGTCAGACTGTATTCTGATGAAGACTCTTTTCCTGAGGCAGGTCTGCCCTTTGAAACCTTCAGTTTTTTGTTTCCCATGACAGAACAGAGAAGAGCTCCTATGCTCCAACCACTGCCCCCCTTCTTACCCTGACTTGACTCCACTTTCCTCTTTACCAATGGATAAAATCAGTATTCCCATCACCATAACCATCTTTTTGCTTTTTCAAGTTGCAGGAGTTCATTGTGTGTCATTGTATGAATAAGAGTGAAAGTTTTTAGAGTAAGGCTGAAAGTTCTGCGAATTCTGTCTAAAATGCAAGGCAAAGACGTTTGATTCCCTATAATAAGAGTGGAGGCGACAGGGATGAATTATTACTGTGATAATTATCTCAGCATAATCGTGATATCAATTTGTTATAATATTCACACAAAATTACAGCTAACAGGTATTCATTTTGATTGATTTGATTGAATTTTGATATAAGAAATTTATTATGATATAGAGAGGCAAACAGTTAACAAAAAAAAAAAAAAAAACTTAATTATCACCCACCCATCCCTATTAATGATAACTGTGTTTCAGGATGCGGTGGTGAATTGTCTACTGAATACTTTAACATCACCTCTAGCTCCAGTCCTTCTCTGACCTGTTAGGTCAGAATTGCTTGACTACGTGCAAAGTGGAATTTTAAGTGGCCTGTACGCAAATTTGGCTTGTTACCATGGACACTTTCCAATTTCTCTATCTGCAATGGTCCATGTTCGTGAAAAAATAATATTTAAAATGTGTGCTTTGATTATGAAACTGCTTTCCCACTGAAACATGTACAGGAGACTTTCTTTATTGCCCTGAGAAATGCTGAGCAATACTAACATGGTGGTGTTTAATTCAATTCAATTCAATTTTATTTATAGTATCAAATCATAACAAGAGTTATCTCGAGACACTTTACAGCTAGAGTAGGTCTAGACCAAACTCTGTTTAGAAGGTATAATGTTTACTAAGTTCATCCTCTTAGATTAGCATGTCAGCATGCTAACATTTTCTAATTAGCACTAACACCAAAGTGTAGCTGAGGTTATAGGAATGGCAATATCTTTCAAGTATTTGGTCATAAACCAAACTACTGGACAAATTGAAATTGTGATCTAATCTCGGCGTTACAATAAAAGTTAACAGACAACCCTTACAATTCATCCTGAGGGAAACATGTTTTGAATTTCTGTACAAACTTTCATGGCATTCCATCGAACAGTTATTAAGATCAGTTTTGACCAAAGTGGTGTACCAGCCAACAGACCTGAAGTCAGACGAATAGTCAGGCAGTCAGTGTGGCTAAAAGCATATATTTATAAAAAATAACTATAAACTGCATTGTACAAATTTAAAAGCAGAATAGAGAGAGTTGCTCTAAAATTGATTTTCTACACAGGAATAGCATGTTCAACTTGAAACACAAGCCAATCCATACCTCACTGAAAAAGCTCTGTGCCAAGAGCTATAGCCAGGAAGAAAAGATACCTTGGACATTAAGATATCCATGCTGTCAGAACAGTTAAATAGTTCTTGAACAGCTATTACATTATTCTCAATAGTGGGGTGATGTCAATCAAACATAGCCAGATGGTTCTGTGGTGGCATAGAACAGTTAGCTAACACATTGTCTCTTTGAGATGAGGCATTTTGCAACTTCTGATCTGTCAATGGAGTGCCAGTGAGCAACATTTTAAATGGCTTTTCAAAACTGAAGCAGATTGATCTCTGCAACGGTTTTTATTTTGCTCCTGCTGTGACATAGAGGCACCAACAATTCTCTGAAAGTGGACATTTTAAAAGATGTCACTGTGACCTTTTTAGAAAGCTGGAAGATATGAATGGGTTATCTGAACAGATCAATGTTTACACAAAGCTAGAGGTGGATGAGAATTCCATGGTTACCTGAAGACATCAAAAAACAGGATGACGCGGTCCAAAAGTTGCAGGACAATATTGTCTCGAAATCTACCAGAGAAGACATGAGCTTACAGCATAGCATATAAAACAGTTACGTCATGCCTTCCTGCTCCAGTACCACAGAGAGACTACAACATATTGAATTTAAAAAGCCATAACCTTCATGTTGCAGTACTGACAGACATGATTTTTTAATTGTGTTCACATTGACCAGGTGGCGATGACTTCACTCTTTCTAATAAAACACAGATGTGAGCTGTACTCAAACCTTACCTTGTCACTGTTTTCCAAGGTTTTGATAGAGGAACACCATATCCATGAAGTTGCTTGTCAACAGTCCATGACTTAGGTCAAGACACAGTCTAACGAAGGATCTTGGCTCTATTATCACAGAGCATGAGCCAGAAAAGCAAAGGACTTTGGAATAGAAACACTGTACTGTACCTCAACATGGCTACAACCACCAAGCTCTGTCGAATAGCAAAACACCACAGATGCACTGTAGCACCATTCCTGACCCACAGTGACCCTAACTCAATCTTTGAGTCTGAGCAACCTGGCCACAAGCAGCTCAAGCTAAGATTTAAAAACTATGGAGTTCCAGTGGCCACAACTCAAGTTCCCTTTGACTCTGTATTCATTTGTAAAAAGCTTAACACAAATGACATAACAAATATAATTGTTATTACCTAAGTATAATGTAGAGGAAGAGTGGTAAAGAGTGCGAGACACATAAAGTAAAATATTGTCAACCATAAAGATATTCAGTCTTTACAGTAGCTCTGTTTAAACATACTCTCTTCTCTATTACAGTTACAGTTATTCTGTTGCAAATGTTTCACTTAGTCTGACTTGAATTATTGCACATTTATTTGATGGTTATACAATTTTGAATGGTAGTTATAGAATTGAAAAATATAAAACTGCACTATATTGAAAAGAAATAAGAATTGGTCTTGAATCAGATATTAATTAATGAATTAGATAGTGTATCAAACTGAATGATTGTCAAGAAAGTTTATTGAGAGCTGTCTCAGTAGGCTTTTAATACTGGACTGTAGAAAGAGGACTGCATTATCAAGGGAGGTTAAATGCTTAGAGATTGTTTGCTGCGAGAAAACCTTTATTCCCCCTCCCATATAGGTTTTCTAAAAACACAAAGCCCAGGAAAAATAGCCAACCACATTTCTTAGGCCATCTATGTATCCCACATAGCCCTTACATGTGGCCAGCTATTAGTTTTAAAACAGGGCACATTATTACATTAAATGGATGATAAATGTCTGTGTGGCCGTTGACAGCTTTTTAATGCTGCCTTACAAGAAGAGTGGCCAAGATACAGTAGTTCCTTAGAATACCAACTAATGATGCAATTACAAACTGCTCCTAAAGAGGCATTTGAATTCAGCTCTGTTGGCGGTGACAGGTGGTGCGAGCCAACATTTGTGCAACTTGCCACAGCACATGCAGGCTCCTCACAGTGCTGCTTGAATTCCCACAGCAGCCCAGGGACAAGCTTGCCACAGTATGAGTGTGTGTGTTCACCAAGGCAGTGCAAATGACACTTCTCGGCAATACGCAGACATTCCTTCTACATGCATAGTTAACATTCTAGAGGCACAGCTATACACCCGTTGACTGGCATGAGACAGCTGGACAAAATCCACTTTGCCTCGAAGAAAATTTGGTCTTTGTGCTGCAACTCTCACCAACTGCATGTGTTTGTCTGTTGTAGTTGTCTGGCTATCCCAATGCTTAGTCAATCAATACAAGAACAGCACAGTGTTTCATTTAGATGGGTGAAATAATACTGCAAGTACATTTTATATTTTGCTGTATTCTAGGAGCCTCCTGGGCGTGGGTTGCCAAATCATGTAACAACGAAGCTGTAAGGTTTCATTATTGTCTACCTTCTGTAGAAAATAGCTCTCTAGGAAAACTGTTGACCACAAGGTGTGGTAAATATTATATACACTTTATATCCATCCATCCTTAACACATAACAGGGTCAAGGCATCAACCTGGCAAAAAAATGGTTCTTCATAGCCAACAAACTACAGTTCTTCCTGGGGGTCCTGATGTGTTCCCAGACCAGGTAGGATATGTAAACCCTCTAGCATGTTCCAAGTCCACTTCAGAGTCTTCACATGGTTGAAAATCTCGTTGACCCCTTCAGAGATGGCTGAACAACCTTAACTGGATATTTTTAGCTTCGAGGAACAGCTACTAAGAGTTCCTTTCAGATGTCCAAGCTCCTCACACTGTGCCTAAAGCCCCTGACACACCAACACGATAATCGGCCGTCAGACAGTCTGGCGAGGTCGGTGACTCGAGTCTGTTCGGTGTGTTCCGTGCTGTCGTCCGTCGGAGGGGCCGTCGGCCTTCATTTTGGCCGACCTGACTTGGGTCGGAGGGCGGGCAGTCGGACTCACCAATCAGATTGTTGGAGTGCTAACCCGGAAATAATGAGCGGGATGAGTGACGAACGCCTCTCAAAATCTGACGAAAATCTTTTATACTGACCTTTGTCGATCTGAAATGAAGACAGATTCAGCAACTGCATGGCCTATTTCTCGCTTAAAATGTTTTCAGAAACACGTTTCAGTGAACTATTTTCGTAAAATAAGAGATCGTATTTTGAACAAGCGGAGAACGTACGCTCAAGACGGCGTCGCTTTGGTGTGTTCCGAGGCACTTTTTGGACCTCGAGGAGCAGACTGATCAGTCCGACTGCCTTTTCTGCCAACGGTCAGCCATCGGGTTGGTGTGTCAGGGGCTTAAGGGTGCACCCAGAAATCCTGGTTGTTTGTATCCAAGATCTCACTTTTTCGGTTGCTACTATGCTAATGCCCATAGGTGTCGCCTGGAATGTAGATCAACTGTAAAAGAGAGAGCTCTGCCTTCATACCTAGTTCCCTCTTCAGTGTAACAAGGTCTAGTACAAGGTACAAGGTCTGCATCACTGCCCACTCCACGCAAATCCGCCTGTGGAACTTATCCTCCATCTTAAACTCTCACTTGTCAACAAGTCCCTGAGATACTTGACCTCATTTGGAGCAGAAGTCGCTCCCAACCCAAAGGGGGCAATCCACGGTTTTCAAGCAGTGCTTTGGTCTTAGACATCGAGGACTCTCATCCCAAGAGTATGTAATAAAAGTTTACTGAATGAAAATCTGAGAGTATAGAATAAAATAAAAATACAGTTTTCAACCCCCAGCTTCTTTTATGGAGTGGAGGGGATCATTTATCTACTGTTATCTGATGTTTTGCATGCTCCTTGTCCTAACTTAATGTCTATCAATGAGGTAAAGTGTAGATAGTCACAGCAGACACCTTTTTATCCAATGTGCTGGCCTACAGAATCAGACAATGGGAAGAAAAAAAGTCACAGAGGTTATGGTACAAGGAGTAAATGGACCATTTTCTTTGTTTTGTACAATGGTATCTCATCGATTTAGCTCCTTCCTGCTTCAGTATTTGCTTCTTTAGAATCATTATCTTTTATTTAATTCAATTTCTATGAGCACCAACTGAAAAGAAGCACTATCCCTTGCACACCGTGACAACAACATAGATTGGTTTGGGCCATAAATTAAGATGTGTCACCATGTCCTTGGTGTCCTCTCTCAAGGCTTTGCCACACAGCGTAAAATCTGAGGTGTGAATTCTGCAGGACCATAGATGTCAACACTGCATAACTATGACATCAGCCAATAAACTCTTAGAGCACAAAGGGAGACGAGCACACTGGCGCTCACACGCAAACAAACACACAAAAACAGTACAATACTTCCTGGTCTGTTAGCTTTATAAGCCAATGTGTGTCTGTGTCGTTAAGGGTAATGTCAGCGGCAAAATAATGACGAGATGTAAAAGGGTATGGGCTCGTGAAACAATAGAATTGCCACTGAACAGCACAACACCATGAACCACTTTACAATGTTGGCACAGATTCAACTGTGGGCTGTAAAAACACTTATCAAAGTGTTATGCAAAAGCAGTGTACCTTCACATTACTTACATTTATTTGGCACATGCTTTCGTCCAAGATGATTCAAAATAAGTGCATTCAAACTAAATACAGGTCTGAGCTACATGTCATCAAAGAAAAAAAAACACAAGTGAATACTGGTAGTAACTGTATTTCATCAAGGTCAAACCAAAAGATATTGATATATTTTGCAGGAGAATTAAAGCATTTGATCTTGAACACACTGGCAGCAAACACTCTCTATACCCTGTCCTATTCCTAAGCAACAAAATATGAACAAAATACATCATCTCCTAGCTAAAAACAAATATTCATGTGTGTGTTGAGTGATATACTACTCTGCCTGATCTCTGTCTGGATTCTTTTATTTATTTATTTATATTATTTTATTTTATTTTTTTAATTTGATTACTATCTGTCTTAGCCACTGGTCTGACCTGAGTCCACTTATGTTTTATGCATCTTTCTCCAGGTCTTCA
The DNA here is from genome assembly GCF_008315115.2 of Sander lucioperca. Classification (NCBI taxonomy): domain Eukaryota; kingdom Metazoa; phylum Chordata; class Actinopteri; order Perciformes; family Percidae; genus Sander; species Sander lucioperca. Next base: position 22,933,263 of record NC_050180.1, read on the forward strand.
CAGCCTGCCCGTGCCTTTGTAATTTCATCGATGAAATTGTCTGTCTGCGGTGTGACAAAGTTCATCTGCACTACAAACTGTTACTCTCACTTCCGTACAATCTTCAGTGTTTTTTTCATCCGATGTACTATTTACACTCTACTCACGCTCCAGTCTGCAACTGCTATAACAAGCAAACATTTAACTCATGTCCTTTACGTTTATATTGCTGTTATTTCTAGTGTCTAGTCAGCTGTCTGTGCAGCATATTCCCCTGGGCATGATGAACAGCATGTGATTGTAAGTAGAGCTGCAGATGACATTGCTGGTGATTTCACAGTTTACTTACACATTAAAATCCAACAACTGTCCTTAGTGAATCCTTAGGGTATAAAACAGCTGAAAATGATAGTTCTCAAACACTAGTTCAACCATTTATTTTGGTCTTTGCATCAACTTCTCAACTCGCTGGACTTTAGTTTTAAAGGAAGATGTAAAACGTATGGCTGTGTGAGTTACTACAACAGGGCCAAGGTCAAAAGCAGCAACAGCAAAAACAGAGGGAGGCAGTGTTGGGGAGATCATGAAAAGGGGGGAAAGAGAGGGGGCGGGGGAAGGGGCTGCAGGGGGATATCAACAACTGTGACAGCTGTGTGGATATGGCGAGCTGAGCCATAACAGGGAGGTTCCAGGGTAGGAATGCAGAACAGTGGTTTGTGCTTAGGTCTGACATGGCAGGACCAAGGCACAGCATACAACAGCTGCCTAATCCCAAACTTCTGCCATGATACTCCTTGTCGAAAAGTGCAACCTGGATTCTGAAAAACTCATCGTCTCAATCCCTCTATATATCTACACAAAGCTTTTTCCTGCCTGTGTCTCACTTGCTTGGACTAGAAATGACACCACACTTGTCACCTCAATCACAGGTCATATCATAGCATCACAATCTTGAACTGACTGGCAATGCAATGGACTGAGACAACCCATTACAGTCACAGTTTTACATGTTGTCAGCATAACAAAGGTTACTAGGCTGCAAGAAGAAAACGTAAGTAAAATGTTTCATGTAATGCTAAATGAACGCACACAGTCACTGCGGAAATACACGGATCCATTCCTTTCCCTCCTCTGCACAGGAGACATCCAGATGTCAAGAGCTAAAACAAAACAAACTTACCTGCTACAGAGTTTGGCCTTGGCATCATGAGGGAAGAAGATGTCTGTGATGGGTATGGAATGAGTCCCTCAGGTGAGTGACTTGGAGGCTGTGGTGCCCCTGCTGATGTGTTGGACTGCTGCTGGTCTGTCCTGGATGGGGTGTCGGCTGGCGTTGCTGTGGCACTGTTGGAGTCTTCTTCGGCCACGGGAGAGCAGGTGTCAGCCCGCACACTCTGTGCCAGGCCATGGCGCCCACTGCCTCTCAGGCTGCCATCCTTACTCCACTCCAGACTAGAGCCACTGCGGTCATCATTCTCCGAAGAACTAGTGATGGTGGCTGGGGGGAGATAAGAACAGAGAGGGAATTAGAGCAAGTGAGGGAGGTAAGATGCTTTTTCTGTGTCATGAATATTTATCTGTCTTCATCTCTAATGAGATACTGAGCAGTAATATAACTTTCAACTTTGAATAACTCCCTGCTTTTCCTCATTGCCAACACTGTTCACCACCAGGACAGAGACAGGAGCATTAAAGTCTGCTTGCACTAATGAAAACCAGAATGACATGATAGCATGGACTTGTAGAATTAATTTCCTGAGCAAAGTCTTTTGTTCTTTTCACAGGTCATCAGTTGAAGGGTCCTATATAAGACAGCTTAAACAGCAACTGGATGCTGTACTATGACACAAGATTCACACTCACAAAATATAAAAAAAAATGTAAGAGTAGAGTGAAGAACAAGTGTTGAAAACCGCCTTCAATATTTTTAACTTCAGACAGGTGTTTTGCTAACATGACAAAAAAATCCTTTAATCCTCCCTAAGGCCAACCCAGCCATCTAATACGATCCTAAAAGATGAGTGGAGGGCCAAAGCTACACAGGCTGCAGCTGGATACAGAAACATCAGTACAATCGGAGGACAGGAACTGACTGGCCAGCTGGCTGCGTTTGCATAACACACCCCTAATCTGGATATCATAATGCCGCAGCACGTTGCATCCTCGATAATATTACTATAACACATCCTGGACCTTGTGACTACTGTGCTGTTTACCTGTACAGATATGAAGTCATTCATGACAGCAGAGTCACATCTGGCCCTGCTCTGAGCATGGCATTAGCAGTCATCACGGTGTAGAAGAGGTTACAGTGATTGCTAAATTGTTTAACTATAGCTCCTGGCAAAGAACACATTATTATTTATTTATTCAAACATATGGTAAGCGTGTCATTTTACTATATGAAGAGTTGGTTGTGGTCATTGCTAAAGGGCTGTTATAGGTCCTTCTGTAGGCACCTATCACAGAAACTCCTCTGGAAGCTATTTTGTAAATGTTAAGAAGACATTGCAAAATCTCCCCAATTCCACCAAAGACCTTTAAACGCAGTACAAAGCCAAATTAATGTGCTTTTGAAATCAGAGTCAGAGTCAAACTGGAACATGGAACATTAATCACCAGCTGGAATCTGACTTGTGGACACAACATAGCTTTGTTCTCTTCCATGCCTGCACATTCTTATCAAAACATGTGGATGGGATGTTGCAGACCAACAACACATTGTGTCATCTCTCACAAAGTAAATTTTTATTTGACACAAATAAAGTATCTTTACAATGAGATCACATGTGAGACCACAACACATGTGACATGACTGTATGTCTCATCCTGGGTGGCAGCATGTCAACGCTCCATGCTAAAAGATACTATGTCACAGCTTCCATAAATTATTTAGCAGCTAGCTATGATATTGCTCGGGGGGGACAGAATGACTGACTCATGGTAATCACTCTCTGCAGCATTGGTAATCCAAATTGTTATACCATATCTGGCTTTGGAATGCATTGCTTTCCTCTGCAGAACAATCATGTCAATCAGTTACCTAAATAGGCATAACATGTGTGATATCCTAGTTACAAGGATATTAAGTTTTAGCCTCAAAATCTATCAGTGCCTTCAGAAATTATTTAAGTTCAACCAAGGATAACTGCAGGATCATGCAGTTACAATTTGCTATTGAATTCCCACTACAAATATTCAAAAGCCATTTTTTTGAATGAATTTCTAACATGTAAAGCCACCGGAAGGTTTGTGAGTAGAAACAGCAGACGGATTAATATATCAATAGACTATGTCGTATTCCTGTCAGCTTGTGTAAATCCCCAGATGTCTTACAGGGTTATTACTAGACATACAATATAATGTCAAACTGTGGCAAACTGCCACCTCAATGCTCTCTCATACTAGAACAGCTCTACAACAACTCGATAACTGACACATGGTAGAGGTTGAATAGAATCTGACAGACTGACACAAATGCTATTCAGTGCCACAAAAAAATCCACTGGGGTTAACAAAATTAATGATTGTGAGACTTTTTGGTCTATATCACAAAGTACACATGAGATAACATTCTCAGATTCCAAATTAGAGATACAAGAGCTTTGTGGGAAAAACTGTAATAGTTGATAATAATATAGTAAGTGTATGCAGAGAACTCTGTGCTGACAGTTGTATTGTGTAGGATAAATGCCAAAAAGAAAGAAAATATTATTGAGAGGTCAGCAGAGCTTTTGTCGTTACCAATGTTTTTATCAAACCCAGCAACTGATGTAGCCACTGGTAAGCTGCCATTTTTGTTGTCATTACTCTGAGGTGGGCTATTCACGCTTCTAACTAAGCTATTGATTCATTGTGCCTGGTTTCCCACTGAATCTGCAGCAGACTTGGCTCATCACTGGCATTCCTAGCGTTGTTACTGACTATTTTGGCAAAGGCACCACAGGTGGTTTTAAACAGCAGTGAAGTCAGTTTAAAGCTGATTATTTGACAAACTTTCTATAATGCTTTATGTTATGTGGGTTCCAATATGAATGAAGATAAAGAAAAAGAAATTGCCTTGAATACAAATGCAGTACAACAGTAAACATTTCCACCATTGGCCTGCATGTGGCTAGCTCTAAGCTGATAGCTTAATGTGCCCTGTGGCATTTTCTTGTCAACAAAGAAGTTATGTTTGCATTCAGTGTCACTTACAAATGCATTGTGTGTGTGTGTGTGTGTGTGTGTGTGTGTGTGTGTGTCTTTGAGACCCGACAAAGGTGTTGGATGCATTGCTTCCTCATAAAACATTTGCAAAGCTGATTTTTAATAAGATATTTTAAATCCTATATTGTTTCCATCCATGTATGTATGCTAGCTTTGGCCCATTGTTGCAGTACTCCAATCTGCACATTACCGCAGCCAATAGCATAAAACCTGTGGCAAGAATGTGTATTGTGTCCACCACAAAACAAACAAAATAAGGACTTGCTTGGAAAAACATTGCTCTAGACTTTTTTTTTTACAGGGTACCTTTAAGTAAGGACACGGATACTACTAGATCAGTTTTCCTGCACCATACAAGTTACTATTTGGGTAGTGGGTACCATGAAAGAGTTGGTTATTTCTAACCTATGATCCCACTGTCTTTACTCTCAAGTGTGGAGCTGGGGCTTGTGATGGTCCCGCAGGGGCTGGAGCAGCTGAGAGGGGGGCGGCTAGTCGTGCTGTTGAGAGTGGAACATGGGCTGTCAGTGCTGGGAGATGCCGTGCTGCTGGTCAGTGTAGAGCAGGGGCTGATACCCTGGCTAGTCACAGAGCACTGGGGAGAAAAAAGATAGAGGGGAAAAAAAGTTAAGGTACACCAAGAACATGCTCTACTAATCAAATATGTCAATGAAGTATGAAGTCAACCCAATATAAACTGTTAGCTGGCAACATGTTCACATTCTTTCAGCATGAGCAGCAATAAATACAACAAAAAATATTTTTTTAACCTTATTTGGATGGAGAATTGAGAAAACTGGAAATAATGATTTGATCCGAAACTATCGCCTATTTACCTGGATCATGTGAAAGCAGTGCAAACAACTCCCTCACAAATATACAAGCCTTTCACGTGTGAGCATGACAAACAAGACGAAGGGCATACATGCTGTAAATGGCGCAAGGCTTTCAAATTACACACTTATATGTCTGGAGGAACCAAAATAAGCCTGACGAGAATTTCATGAAGAAAATTTCACAAGTCTCTACTTTGTTGTAACACAATAGATACCTTTCTCATGCAAGTCACCAAGCCTGTCTGACAACCATACAGCCGCTGAATCTTTGTTTGAGCTAACTGACAACCATAGAAATCCAAATTTAAGCTGGTTTGTCCTGCTTCCCCATCTTCCGTAAACTGTATTCTGATTGCACACAATATAATGTAGCTCAGGAAGGAAGGTCATCCTTGTCACACTGTAAGAAGAGCCAAATCCTTCAAACCGTTCCACATACACCACTCCATACCTTAATACTCCAATTAAAAACCACTGTTACAAAGCCAGGTTAAATTAAAATCAACCTTCATCCTTAATACACCAACTTTGCTGCAGATATTTTGTTGCCTGAGGGACTTTCAACCACAGTTGGCATCTCAAGCACCACTTACTACAAGACAGTGCATTGCCTGAAACACACTCCACCAATTAAAAGCACAGCAAACCATCACAAATCATTTCTAACATTACACCTGAACTCATCCTTAACCTGTTTAAAAGCCTTTTTCACATACGGAAAAATTGTGATTGCACTACAGTTTTTAATAATTCCTTCTTAAAACATTACTGCAGTATTTCTGATGCACAAAAATCTGTTCTTCAACCCAACTGAACACAAATAGTAAGACTCACCAATGCTTAGCCAATTTAAGACAGAATTGAGACTAACGTCTTGTTCTAATGATGTACTGATGTACTGACTGTTACTGTTTAAAAGGTCTACATGATTGTGCAGTGGCATGCTTAATGAACATACACAGCAAAACAGGAGGGATGCTACATGGCCTAAGGCACCATTAATAACATGTGGAATGCTAATATTGACTACATAACATTTCCTATTTATAAATCCCACCTGTTTTTGTGACAGCGTGCCAGTAGTTTTTGCCTGGCAATTTCCACCCTGGGGCTGCACCCAGAGCTTATACCACCTAACAAATCAAAGTGAGAGCCAAACAGCTTCCTGACATTTAATTATTTACTGTTCGGCAGAACATGCTGAGTTAAAGACATGTTGTAAAACAGCAGCATGGAGGAAAAGAGAATTGCTGGCAGATGACAATAATGTGCTCCTCCCTAATGAAGCACTGAAAACACACAACTAACCACAAACAAACACACTACCCATATCTCAACTAATGAACATGATTTGTTACAATTCTTTGTAAGTGTCTTTCACATTTCTAGAATTCCCGATTCAGTGTCAAAACGTGCCCAAGACACAAGGGAAGCGTAGCGTGCTGGGCTCTGCTCTTCACACAGCCCAAGCTTAATTAGTAGAACCAAACAAACTGAGGCTCAAACCTAACATAACTCTATTTCTGGTCTGGGACTCAGACACTTATGTTACATACTCAAGAGCCCCTAAAATAGCACTCAAGTTACTGGAAGACTCATACACCACACTGGAGAGAATAAAACCACATGCAGCCAATTTTAAAGATGCATTTACTTTCTTTAGAAAATCGTTATCATCTCAAACAAAAACAGTTTGACAGTTACCGTTGTTTGTTGTGCCAAAAAAATTATTCCCAGAGGTGCCTCCTAAATCCCCATCCAAAGTTAATGCACAGGGGAAAAAATGAGTCAAGCTGCAACAAAAAAATCCATTCTTCTGTTAGACTGTAACAACTCCCTCCTCCTCTGATCCCTTCTCTCTCTCTCCTCTATCTCTCTATCTGTGTGCTGCTGATGCAGCAGCAGTGGCAGCAGCTGCTGTTGGAAGAGGGAGGGAGTTGGAGGGGAGGGAGAAAATAAAATACCTTCTTTTCATTCTTGTCGTCCATAGGTATGCGTGCCGTACCCGGGATCCCTTCTCCTAGTAAAAAGCCCAGCCTTGTCATCAGTTCCTGAGTGGCAGGGGAGGAGGAGCTTGGTTGTTTATCTGCTTGCAGCTCTAGAGAAGAGGGAGAGAGAGAGGGAGCGAAATGCTCAATGTTAGTGGGCAGATTCCCTCTCTCCACTGGATGGCCCACACAGGGCCACTCTGCCTGCCCTGCCCTCCTTGGCTCTGCTCTGAAATGCTATGCTGCACTCTCCAGCTGCTGCTGATGTGGTGCAGACACAGATAGGGGGAGGAAAGAAGAGCAAGGGAGTGAAAGAAAGAGAAAGGCAGTGTGGTGGGGGCTATAGTTAGTGTGTGTGTGTGTGTGTGTGTGTGTGTGTGTGTGTGCGTGCGTGCGTGCGTTAGAAAAGAGTCTGAATACATGTGAATGTCTAGCATTGTTAACAAAGCAGACTGTGTGTGTGTGTGTGTGTGTGTGTGTGTGTGTGTGTGTGTGTGTGTGTGTGTGTGTGTGTGTGTGTGTGTGTGTCCTGCAATGCCTCAGGTGCCAATTCCAGGACTTTCTGGTTGTTTACAGCTCTCACTCAAAGAGCCTCTGAATATCAATGAGTGAACATGGGCTTTCTCCAACATAGCTTAAACTTTCTGCAGTCTTCACTCTCAAGGCTTAATACTTGTTTAGAGAGCAAGGTTGGGGTGCCATCAACAAGGCAGAGATAACTTGCAATTTATTTTCTGTTTATACATATTGCTTTTTGGCATAAAAAAACCCTCCCAAAACAGTGAAGACAAATAAGACAGCTTGTGCAACACGTAGCTGTGCTGAAACCGAGTTTTTTTTTATCATCTATACATGTAACACAATTATTGGTGTGGCAAAGTAATTGAGAAAGAGTCACAACATTCCCTGAGAGTGAACAGATAGTGTGACTGACAGACAAACAGAAAGAGGGAGAGAGAGAGAGAATTAGAGAGGCGCAGATGTCCAAGATACAAAAGCTTATTATACAGCTCTCTGTCAGCACCTTTCCCTCCTCTCTCCTTCATTTTCTCCTTTACCCTCTTTCTTCCACAGTTATTAATAATGTTGGCCAATGGCACAATGTACTGCCAAGCCCCAATGAAGTCAAAAGCAAGCCACACGCACGCACGCATACGCATGCGCACACACACACACACACACACACACACTCTTAAAGCAGCCATATTATGCTCATTTTCAGGTTCATAATTGTATTTTAAGGTTGTACCAGAATAAGTTTACATGGTTTAATTTTCAAAAAACACCATATTTGTGTTGTACTGCAGTGCTCTCTCAAACTGCTGCAGATCCTCTTTTCAGCTGGTCTCTGTTTTAGCTACAGAGTGAGACCTCTTTTCTTCTTCTTCTTCTTCTGTACTATCTTTGATTGCACTGCACATGCCCAGTAGCTCAGATGTAGATCATGTCAGCTAGCTAGCTCCATAGACAGTAAAAGAAAGGCAGTTTCTACAACTTCGGTCAGTTACAAGGCAGGATTAGCTGGGAGACTTCTAAATGAGGGCGCACATGGAAGTAGTTCTTTTGTAGATTATGGTGAACTTGTGTGTGTTGTAGCAGTGCTTTGCTATTGAGAACGAGGTAGCATGCTAGCGTTAGCCATAGCATTAGCATGCTAACGCTACGAGCTAATGGTTGCGGTTAGCCTGCTTGTTTCGGCTTGTGACGTCACAAGCCGTGCCGATTTTGAACAGCTCACCCAGAGACTGAAGGCAGGACACATTCAGAAACCGTATCTCACTCTAAACAGCATGGATGGATTTTTTTTCAAAGTTTGTATGTGTGTGGAAGCACCAGAGACACAAAATAACACCCCAAATCCCAGAAAAAGTGATTTTTTCATAATATGGGCACTTTAAAGCCAGTTGCACCGCCTCAAAGAAAAACACTTGCCTTTCATTTAGTGAAACTGAAATATGGTATAGGCCTGAAAGGAAACATAGCAATAATCAAAAAAGCCTAAAGATTTCACAATGAATAAATTTAAGCTTTTGTCTATGTAGTACTGAATGCTAACCTAATACACATTGACTGCTGTGCTTGCATCACCTTTTCTCCATTGCAAATACTGTGCATTAAAAAAAGACCATACATTAAAAATCAGTTATTTATAGGGAATGTCACCCTGCTCATGTAAATGCTTGAGAGAAGAATTTTAAGACCACTGGTGCAAAGACAATGCTGTGGCCTGAATGCCGACAACAACGATTTTATAGATTCAGGGTCACTGGATTAGAGCACACATCCTGTTAAGTCTTCATAAAGTGATATAATAATTAAATTGTCATTTCTCACCCACCATAACATGCACAAATCTGCATAAGTAGGAGCAAGTACAAGTAGCAATCTTCAAAAATGTTCTTTTTTGCTGGCTTGCGCCATATTTTGAATGTAAGTATTCATTGTGGTTCTAGCTGTAGCTGTGGTTCTTTGGCATTGCCTTTGACATATTTTTGGGATTTTCTGTCATTAAGGTTTAATAACTGACAAGCTACTCTAATCCAAATCACTTTTATGTACTGTAACATCATAAGGTGACAGTAGTTTAACTGAGATTTTCATTAAGAATTTTAAGATAAAGTTCTTAAATTCAATGGTGGATAGATGTCAAACTATATTGAGCACCGCTTGTGGGTCAATAGTAATTTGAAGTACACAACACATTGCATGCTTCATCAACTTTTAGTAGACGGTACAGATAATGGGCACTGGTCCCAGGTTTTTAAAAGGGGCACCTTGCACATCAAACATTTATGGATACTGTAGATTAGCATATAGTGACAGGTTGTGTTTCATTGTGAAAGTCTGTCAAAAGGTGTGGCGTGGCCTACAAGCACAAACATTATAGATTTTTAAACACTAGAAATTATTTAGAATCACAGACTAAGAGACTAACATTATTTCAGAATTGTTATGCCCTCCACTTAATTTTAATAAAATAAAATATAAATGTAGAAGTAGTATAGAAAAAGAAGAGAAAATATAGTTGAAAGCTTTAGCTCATAGAGATCAGTGCAAGAAAGCTGTATTTCTACCTGCTCTGCCTATAATGTAATACCATGTAGAATTGACTCCAACTTGTTGATTAAGTGCTTTTTCCACAGTTGTATATTTCATCACTGGTTCTTCAAAACCACCTAATCCAACCTGACTCCTAATAGGTAGCCCAGGAACTGTGCTGGGGCTGTGATAGACCTCTAGGCATCAGACATAAATACACAACAGACTGACATATGTGACGCACATGGCACTTACAAGCCAAAACTGAGGCTCTTGGGCCATATCAATAATATCTTCAGGCAGTGGTCTCTTTGTAAATCAATACACTGTACCAACAACTCAAATTAGATGCACTGCAACTGCACCCACCGCTAGACACAAAACCTTTCCTTTGCAAGTGCATTTTCACAGCGTTCTGTGTTCGTGCATTTAGGAATAAAAACGTAGCACATGCAGTACGTGGAGTAATCTGAGTTAAGCTTATGGTTGTACTGTGGGTTTATGAATTTCAATACTTTGGCTTAATTTGTCAACCACTTCAGAATGGATTTGGACTGTGTGACTCACTATTCGTTTTTGTTTATACACGACTCAACAGTGCAATTGTCTAGAACAGCTAAATGGTTAACCCTGGGACTAGTTTCTTTTATGAATGTTATCATCGCCTATTCATCACTCCTTACCATTTTACTGTCTGCTGACAGCAATGACAGCGAAATACCTTAAGGTCATAGTAAACGTGACAGGCAGAAAACAATCCTAGAAACTAAACAACCTTAGTCTCATCTGTTGGCCAGTCTTATCTGTTGATAGATAAATGTCTTACTCCAGGGGGCCTTAGCTGTGGTACTGAAGAAGGGACACATACTGCTCTTTTGCCTTCCTGCCAGATTTCTCCAACCTGGTTATTGATCAAATTGGCTACCTTTCAGCCACAGGTTCAATTCTCTAACCTTTGGGCCACCACTACTGCTACATTGATCTGATCGCGTCTAACGATTTGAGTAGCCATTGCCTTCAATGTAACATTGCAGATTTCAATGTCATCACTGCAGCTAATGTAAATGTTGTTATTTGTCTAGCCTGAGCACTGTCACTGATGACAACATGTTGTATGTGCTGGACAGTATGGAATAGTTAGGAAAAGCACATCTGAAATTGATAACCTTAACGAAGGCTCAATTCCATCAAGTGTCCCAGTAAGCTATTTCAGTGAGTCAGCATGCACAATACCAGGGCCTCTCCTAAGTGGAATGCAGCCATCATTAATGGCTTTGAATACACCTGTGCTTTTCCTACTATGACATGTCAACATGTCTGCCGTGAAAAAGGTCTATTAGTCTGTTTACCAGTTAGCTTCACAAGTCATTATGTCCCCAAGGGATTTTTTATGAAACATGATCAGTGTTTGAGCTTTTTATGGCAGAAATAGCTATACAGTGCTTTGTGTTGCATTACTGTGGGTCTCTTCCAATAAAAAGATAAAAAGAATGTCAACTACTGCACCACAATATAATAAGATGACATGTAGTTTTAAACTGATGGCATGGTACATTTAAGGAAACTGAGCTCACATAATGGTGTAAATCATAAATCACACAAACACCCTCCTATATCCTAGCGTAGCAACTATAGGTAGCAACGGTGTCCTTGGGTTGTTCTCTAGTTCTTCTGTCATAAACCAGTTCTTCAATCTGAGACACCTAATGAAACATAGAAATCATCCCCAGGTCAAGCACCACATTTGTGTATCTCAAGTTTAATTGATAGCGTCATCATACAGTGGGCAAAATACTTTCCAATCCATACCCAATAAGAAAAAGAAAAACAGTCAACATAGTCCAAAGACAGAGGTCAGTGTGGGGTTTATCAGTTTCTCAAGCTGTCACACATTCCTGAAGAGGAAAGCATGAAAGAAGGCTGCTATGGTTCCTTGATTTAAAATGCTATCAGCAGTGGAGCACTTCTGACTGCAAGTGGTCTACCTGTCTCCCAAGATAACCTGGTGGGCTTAATACAAACCAGACGTGCTGGCTTCCCTTAAAGTATTCATAGATTAGGTCTGCTCTTATTTCATTTTAATGCTCATTGGCTCTTTTGACTGGGGCACAGCAGGATAGTCACACACATGTATCCACACAAACGTACACTGAAGACGTACTGTATCTATGTGCGTGTGCATTCTCTTTAGGGGTGTGCAAAAAAATCGATTCACATTCGTATCGTAATTCAAGCTCTACCGATTCAAAATCGATTCATAGAATTCCAAAAATCGATGCCTGGGCACTCTTGTTATAATCAAAAGAAGAACGAGTGCAGCAGAAGTAGTTTAGTCGGCGCAAACAATGGCAAACCTCACAGAAATAATTATTCAACCTGCTCCATCCTCATTGAAGGCGAGAGTTTGGGCACATTTCGGCTTTTATAACCTCGAGGGGAAGACGGAACTTGATAGGAATCATGCTATATGCAGGCTTTGCAAAGCGAAAGTTAAGTATCTTAGAAACACCACAAACTTGAGAACTCACATGGTACACCATCACCCAGAGATTAACATTAAAGACATGGACAAACAATAACCTAAAGTACCTAACATGCCAGTCAACCAACGCACTCTTTCAATGCTCTAAACTCCCACCCAACTCTGAACGAAAAGCTCTTTTTATTTAAGTTTTATTTTGAAAAGTTGGCCAAAGCTTGGCATTTTGCAGTTTTTAGTTGCAAAAGTTTTTATTTTTGTATTAAGACATATAAAGTAATATCAAACTATATTCAATTTGTTGTGTTTCTTTTCTTTTAAATTGTATGTATACTGCAATCACATGGGAAAAGTAACTACATTTACATACTGTGAATCGTTTTTTTTTTTTTTTTTTTTAAATCGAGAATATTTTTTGAATTGAAAATCGATTTTGAATTGAATCTTGAGCCTAAAAATCGATATCGAATCGTGACATTTTCTGAATCGTGCTAACCTGACTCCGCCAGATGGATTGCTTCGCATTTGCTCGGCATATCCATCTGGGAACTTTCCGTTGGAGAACTTTTGGGAAGGGGCGAAAATACTGGTTAGCTGAATGGATAAACCATCTGTCTATCAGCACCTATGTTGGTGATAGACGGGCCAAATCAACCAATCAGATCAACGATATATCAAACTCTTGCCGAAACCAGTCGGGAGAAGAGCAAAACCATCTTTTCCTCCGAGAAAAGCCTCCAGTGCCGTTTTTTGCTCTTCTTTCAATGAAGGAATACTTTCTAATTCGGATAAAACTTGCGCGATAGCTACGCTCATCTCGTCCGTGGAAGCCGCCAGTCGCTTCCCGTTGCGTCACACCTAAACCCGCCTCAAAACCAACGCTGATTGGTCGGTCGTTTGGCGAACGGCTCCAAATTTTCTCTATCTCAAGATGCCAGACTGATCTGCGAGTGGAAAACTGGAGCTCGCGAGATCAGGACGGTCTCATGAGGCTAGAATCGTGCACCCCTAATTCTCTTTCACACTCTCACAGAGATTTCAGTATTGGCGTATTGTAGGCCGAGAACTAACAAATTACAGTACAGAAATGCCAAAGATTTGTTTGAGAAAATTTAGAGTGTGGACATTTATTTTTTTAAAGTGACTATATGTAACTATTAAATGTTTCTGAAACTGTGCAATTGTTCATCTGATGATCACAAATGACCTGTAACAGCAAACGAGACAATCAGTGAAAAGAACGCTATTTGTATATAGTTTTTATTATTGCCTCTGCCCGGGTCCGATTTTTCCCGCAAAGTCACAAAATGATTTTTGCCACAGAGCACACGATCTGATGGGTCACAGATTTCAGCTTAACATCGAAAAAGCCTGTGTTAGTGGGTATGCAGGTAAAAGGTAGTAGGAGACTTCTTTATATAATCCTAATTGTAATTATAATTTTATCTCAGAAGTTATCTGTCGTAGTTATGGCTGATACTGGGGCAGGGCCATCACAGAAAAGAAGGAAATTAAACGAAGAACAACTAAAAGCTAAAAGGGGAAGTGAAAGACGACGGGCTTTCAACAGATGGAGACAATTACGGGATTGTAAATGATTCAAAAACCTCCCCAAATTGGCCCTCAGGTATGTAATATGTCTATTTCATTTATAAAATAACTTTAGATTGCGCAATGTGGTTGTACGCCAGTAGCTGACATTAAATTGCATCCACCTTTCATTTAGCACAGACCTTTTATTCCTTTTAGTCTGTGTTTGTGTTGGCCTACTATTTTCTTTTCCTTTGTCCCCCTGTACCTGTATAAATGAAAGTTATTATTACATTGGTTGCTACAACAAACTCTTTATGCTTTGGCTCATGACACAGTGACAGCGATACCTGGTTTAGCTCACAATACTGTACATCCAAAGTAGGCTAAGTTACCGTAGGCAACACTTGAAATTAGGGGTGCACAATATATCGACTCAATATCGTTATCGCGATATCACGTTGCGCGATATTATACCGAAGGTCTCGCGATAATTAAGCGATATTTTGTTTGCGTTGCATCCCGCCCGACATGTACCCAAAGAGTATAGAAGCAACAAGAGGAGAAACTCAATAGAACGTTGTGTTACATTCAGTCCAAGATGGCGGAGCTGCAGTTCCATTGAGTTTCTCCTCTTGTTACGTCTATACTCTTTGATGCACCTCTCGAAAAATACACATCATTTGGTAGCGTTATATTTCCCCCGACTCATTTCCTGGTTCTCCTTCTCCATAAACAACATGAAATCAAGGAGAGGGTTAACTTTTCCTGCTACAGATTTCCCACCGTGGTCAGAAAGAACAGAGGAGACACTTAAGTTTCTCTCACTAACACTCTACGGTCACTACTCGCTCCGAAGAAAATCGCCGTCACTCTCTCACCTTTTTTCTTCGCTCTACCACACACACCCACATGCTCGACGCACACACCGTGTAGCCTCCGCAGAACCATAAAACGAAGCGAAAGAAAAGAAAGGAGCTAAAGAGAGAGCAAAGAGTGGAACAAAAAGAACACAAAAGTAAGAAAATGAGTGTTGCTCTGGGAGACGACGAAATAACAGATTGAAAAGAAACTTTAGAGGCCAAAAGTATTAGCTACAAAAGAGAGCGACATGCAGTCGCTTGTGGGTGCTCCTGGGCGTGCCTAGCCTACCCCTGGTTGCTTGGCAACAGTAAACAGAAATTCTCCGGTGCTACCTTAAACCACGTCTTAAAAGTTACTTCAGAGGTATTGTTAAGTCACAAGAACGATGTTTTTGGATTTAAAAGTATTTATTTCTCTATAAAAGTAACACATTATATGAGATTAAATGCCAAACATATCAGATATATAGATAAATACGATGTCCTGAAGCGTTGTCCGCCATCTTGAATTATTTTCTTCGACTTGAGCCACTGACATACGTCACGCTGCCTTCACTCTGATTGGCAGTCGCTCCCATTGAAAATGAATGGTAGCTGTCTCTTGTAGCTAATGTGACTGTAGGGTAATGCCTCCTCCTCGGTAGCTTGGAAATACTTTGGTTTTAAGCCAACAGATGTGCATTGTATTGTTTTTTATACTGTAGTCGTGTATATACAACCAGTACAACATGTCCTGTTCTGTAGACACATGTTGGACCAGTCCAATATGACTGTCAGTTGAAATAAACCTTGCGTTGTAAGAAAACTTGTTTTATTTGTTATAAATCTATTTTGATGCGTTTTCCCATAACTTTGGTAATTTTACATATGTTTAAAAATATCGAAATTAATATCGATATCGCAATATTCATTATCGATATCGCAATATCACATTTTTTCAATATCGTGCAACCCTACTTGAAATGCAACGATGCATCTGTAACGTATTCTCTTATTGTAAATGAATGACTTTCTGTCTGAGCAAAACATTTATTGAACATTATGACGCTAACTCAGTAATCTACAGTGGGCAATACAGCACCGTAAAGAAAAGACCTTTACAACAGCAGGTGTGGTAAAAACTCTACGGCTTTTGTCCAAAGGGAACGCTGAAATCAACACAAACTGAAAGTTACATATAGCCACTTTAACTGAAAATGTCCCACTCAGTATAAATTCCCATATAACCATAGTTGAGTGATTTCATGGCCCAATAATGTATCACAACAACAGTAGAAGCAGAAGTAAGCACTTGTGCAGACCTCTGCAAAGGGTTACCGTACTTAGCGGTTACCAGTTATCTGTGAAAGCAACACTGGTTGTTTCTAAACTTGTATGTCACTAAGCACAACTTTATGAATCAGTTTAAGACTTTGTAATGCAAAAGACATTGTTTATGATGACACTGTGGGAGTTGGGTAACAGCAACTTCATCAGTAAACATCCCTCTGTGGATAGAAGGCAGTTATAAAGTAAAATGACTACACAATGAAAATTAGCTATATACAGTATCTGATTAGTCCTCTATATCTTACACTACCGTGAAGATATTGAAAAAACAGGGATGTAGCTGGAACCACTTTTTGTTATTCCAGTAACTGTACAGCAAGGGGAGGCAAAAACAAAACAACATCATCATCATCTGCTGCCTGAGGAGGTTTATGAGCAGGTGTGAAATAGCAGCCTTTTGGTGCAGGGATGGAAGAATGAAGACGGAAGGAGGAGGAGCAGAAGAAGGATGGAGGAAGAGGGGAACACCATGAACAGACTCCACAGAGCTGTCTTGGCTCTCTCCCTGCCGAGAAAACAATCCAGCCGGTGCTCATTAGCAGCTGGAGTTTCATTACCATAACAGTGGAGCCTGTTTAATGAACACTCGATGAGAACATGCATCCTGCTTCCCCATTTGAGTTCAGAGGTACGAGGTGACGTGCCCCCCTGAAGCACATTGAGCACTCTTATTGCAAATTCCACTGTTACAAACCACAAATGTCCTTTGCTGCGAGCACAGTTGGAGCGTCCAATGAGACATTACAGCATACTGAGGTTAGATTGTTAATAATAAAGTATCTCCAAGTAAAATGAGGTTCGGAGGGTGGGGATGGCAAGGAGATAGTAATCATAGTTGTGACTGACATCTTAGCTTGACTCTGGCTGTTATTAGTGTTGCTCTAACAGTAGATGATGGCATTTCATTAACCATTTGACCAACAGAGCTAAAGCTACTTCATGCAGCGATTTACCCCGGCGGGGCAAAGCGGCTGTGCTGTGAGGATCCTCAAGAGATGAGATTAATGAAGCTTCATCATTAAATAAAGAAAAAGACAAACAACATACAAAGTTTCAGCCTCTAGCAGCTGATTAAAAAAGGAAATCAACAATGCACCTGATATGCATTAGATAGGGATATGACTCAGTCTGTTCCGGCCAAAAAGAAATCACAGCCCATTCAGCTGCTGCCACAAAGTAGTCACTCCTTGCCTAAATACCTTTAGAAGTTCTATAAGCTGGTAACAATGGGACTTGATTATACAATTGGGCTTAAGTCTTTATAAATGATACAAAATACAGCCAGCTTGTAAAACTGTGTTATGCCTTAATGACTCATTGCATTCATTGTTATTATTCATTAGTGGAACATCTTCCTTACATCTGTCTCAGTTTGCCAATTCAGTATCATACCAAGATAACGAGAATAATATGACATTATCTGCATCATTTTATGAATTGCCAATTCAAAATTAGTGTAAAAAGAAATCACCAGTAAACATATGGTTTCCTACATTTGCAAAAACATCAGATTACTCTTACTCTTTGATGAGATTTTTTACATATCAGGAATCAGGAAACAAGATCAAACTACATTAACCCAATTCACACACAGCCAAATATATGGACAACATGATGCTGAAAGTTCTATATTTTACCATGGCTGGGCTTTGTTTGGCCTATGTTGTGCCAAAATGACACATTTAACAGCTACAGTAAAGGTGGCTACATTTAGAAACTTATGTTTTCACTGTTATCTCCTGATAACAATAGTTCCATGAATAGCTCAAGGGATGGAACATGGTCACTGTGTTAATCTATTGTTTTCATTACAACCATTTTAAAGTATCTGCACTGGCTACCTGTTTGCTTTGGAATTGATTTTAAGGTACTGCTATATGTTTATAAAGCTCTTAATTGTCTTGGTCCTATCTATTTATCAGATTTGCTTTTAGCCTGTGAACCCTCAACAAGGTTGTTGTATTGTGTGAAGCACTTTTTGTGACATTTTACGTGTATGTGCAATACAAATAAAGTCTGTTTGATTAATTGATTAATTGAAAGGAGTAACACACATTGTACAGGAGATGGCAATACATGGTCAGATTACTACCAGAACATCATAAATAGAGAAGTGAAAGCAACCCTACAGTCAGATGTTTTAAGTGGTGTACATTCACAGAATACTTAACAATATCAGTTGGGTCCTACTTTCAGTACTGACAAGATAATCAGCACATGAAGAAACAGGTGCTAAGTGGGCCTGGGTCTAACTGGAGTTGTAACATGGGGCGTGAGAGAGAGCCATAACTGTCGGAGAGGACGAAACATGAGGTTTAGTCTTGATTGACAGAGACAGAGCTCTGAGACCACAGCTGAAACAATTCTGTAAGGCGCACTGTTGGCGACCTGTTGCAAATGCACTCATGCACGCAAACACACGCATACACAAACAAGCATAACTGTACTTGTGGACACAAAATAAAAATACACATAGCATTCACACACATGCACAAGAAACACTATCCTTCCTCAAAGAGCTATGTGAAGTGACTCCACTGTAGGTCAAACACACGTTTCCTATCTTAGCTTACAGTCCATCCTGCTTGTCCACAACAGAGAGCTCTGGAAAGCAGACAGCCTAACCCAAAACAAGAACAAATTAATACATTCAAACTGAGTCAAACTCCATATGCAAGCTTTAATCATATCTGAGGATAGCCAAAATGAAACACACACACAAAAAGATACTGCATATAAATCTTTAAAATTACATTCACCATTTTAGACAAATAAAGGGATGCACTACCTAAAATACCACAAAAAATCTTATTTGCACTCAAGATGTGACTATTCATGTGAGGCATGGTTTTTGGACATCCAAGAAAGGCATCCTTCAGCACAACACCCAACAAAAGGCCCCTTTACAACTACTAAGAACTCACTTTATCTGTGCCCTAAATGTCACACAGTGCTCATGCTGCAAAACTTCCAATGGGTTTTCCGACTCAGATTCTGGTACTGACCTTGTAACAAAAGTGTCAAACAACCATTTCATCCTGTCTCAGCAGTTAGCAAAAAAAGCCAACATTGTTTACTATCTCTCAAAGTAGGAGACTGAAGATGCTCTCCTTATTGACAAAAGAACACTGAATACGTCCTTGTCACATGCGATGTGTGACGCACAGTAATACAAATGAATCTAGTTGATTTAACAGGCCTACTGCAAACTCTGACACTAGATCTAACTGCATGGTGTAACTTCAAATAACATGACAATCCTATATGTGTAAATTTGTCCACATGGGAGAGAAATGGAGAGGCATAGCATGTGTAGCTGTGCTTAAAAGCCAGTCAGCTGTGCATGTGTCCTCATCCTACAACAGCTGGGCTATCACAATTAGCCATCATTAGTCTAGAATTTATACAGCGTGTAATTGTACGTAATTAGTTGAGTAAGTTGGCTCATTCCTTTAATTTCTCAGCAGAAACTTCTTTTACCTGCTAACTATAGCTGTGGGATGAAGGAGGTAGATTTCTCCTGGCTTAGCTGCTTACATTTATTGAGTAACTGACTGTACAAAGCAGCAGGACATGTACGAGTCACTACCAAAGCTACAAAATAAACTAAAATCTCGTAAATGCCTGGAGCTGCCCGAGGAGATACAGCCTTTTGCTGTTGCTCCAACAGTGCAATGAGCAATACAAATGTACTATAATAGGTTGGGCACAACTGTCCTAGAGACTGCAATGTAATTTCTTATTTGTCATAAATTGACCAGATCTGTAACTGTTATCTCCATCATTGGGAGTAGACCAGGAGAATAAGAAAATGCAAAAGTCAAGTTATAATCTTAGTACATTTTTGTGTATGTACTCTCTGTGTTTGAGACTGAAGTAGTTTGATGGTTCTCTACATTTTGTGGTAGCAAAAATATTGGAGGGCTTGGTCAATAGGTCTGTCACATACTTGTAACATAGTTACAAAGAGTAATTTTAGACTAGAATGAAATTAGAGCAGAGGCAGCACTGCGGACACAAGGTTAAAACAACCACAACAACACCTCTTTTGTAAACACAAGTAGTTTAACAATACGTACACACACCTTAAGCATTTTTTTTTCCTTTATCTGTGTTGGGAAGCAAGAGAAAGGAGGGAAACCTTAGGAAAGACTGCTTCTAATGGCGCTTTTCCATTACATGGTACCTGCTTGACTCGCCTCGACTCTACTCGCCTTTTTTGCTTTTCCATTACGAAAAAAAGTACCTGGTACCTGCTAACAGATACTTTTTTTAGTACCTCCTCAGCCGAGGTTCCAAGCGAGCTGAGGCGAGCCGGAAAGGTGACGTGAAAGCGACAGACGGGGGTGTCCTGAACAAACCCGCTATTTTTAAACAGTTTAGCCAGCTGTGTGGTTTTTTTTGCTGCCTCCAGCTTCTTCTGAAACTAAATGTGTCTTCTGGCAACAACACACACCTTCGCCGTTCTGTGTGTGTGTCGTGTTAGGTCACAGCAGTTTACTGCGGCGCCGCTTGTTTACAGTTCTGCGGAGGCTCCAGGCAGAGCTTTCACCGTATCCTACGTACACACACACACACACATGCTGGCTCGACGTACACACCAGCTGACAAATGTATACATCAGGCCACATATTACATAGGCTACGGCGAAAGCTCTGCGTGGAGCCTCCACAGAACTAAACTCAAGTGGCCTGATGTTTATACTTGTGCGCTGGTGTGTGCGTCGAGCCGAGTCGAGTCGAGTCGAGTCGAGGTGAGTCGAGCAGGTACCATGTAATGGAAAAACGCCATAAAGCTGCAGACACACAGACTAGACGGCCGACCCTCGGCAGAAAAGGCAGTTGGACTGATCAGTCTCCCCGAGTTGGTCAAAAAAGTGCCACGGAACACACCAAAATGACGAGACGTAATACGTCTCCATAACAGTAGGCGGCGCTAATCTGTATTGTCGCCCAAAAGTGAAAACCGGCAGCTGATTGGACGAACGCGTCACGTGGGTCTGGTTTCTCCAGAAATTCAAAGACAGACAGACGGCTTGTTCAGAATACGATCTCATATTGTACTAAAATAGTTCACCGAAACGTGTTTCTGAAAACATTTTAAGCGAGAAATAGGCCATGCAGTTGCTGAATCTGTCTTCATTTCAGATCAACAAAGGTCAGTTTAAAAGACTTTCGTCAGATTTTGAGAGACTCTAGTCACGCTCATTCCGCTCCCCGTTTCCGGGTTAGCACTCTACCAATCAGATGGGTCATTTGAGTCCGACTGCCGGCAGTGTTCGCCCCGCCGATTATACATGTCAAATCGGCCAAAATGAAGGCCGACGGCCCCTCGAATGGACGACGGCACGAAACACACCGAACAGACTCGAGTCACAGACCTAGCCAGACTGTCCAACGGCCGATTATCGGCATGGCATGTCTCGGACTTAAGACAGCACCGGCATGTGAATGTGTATGTTTATGTACATGTGCTTCAAACGGGGTGTCAGGTCTGTAGAGGAGGGAAATACATGGGGAATAGTGAGTCGAGTAAGGGTGAGAAGGGGGAAAAGGGTATTGTTTGTGCAGTAGGTATACTCAAAAGCATTGTATCATGATTAACACAAATACATAGATTCTTCCTATACATTTCTATTGAAAAGATCCAGGTCTCTCAAAATGTTTTTTGAAGTATACAGCTCATAAAATTAGCTCACTTATAGTGCCAGTGCACCAGCTGTCATGAGATAACATTTATCTTGCATCTTCTATCTGCCGGTAGCCTGCTCTGAGCCGAAACACTGCTCTGTGCCAGCTGAATGCCAGACACACCCTCGTGCCTTGGTATGTAACAGTCAACAGTAACTGGGTTGCACTGGGTTACTACTGTCTGCGTATGTGAGCCATGTACAATCAAAGGGCACCACTTTTTGTGATGCCCTTTGCTAAAGATAACCCATCCTACAACTCTACTTCAGCCAATGAGAGGAATTTGAGCCCACCATCCTATGCTGGAAACCAAAACAGAGTACATAGTGAAATATTACCCCTACACACACAAAAACACCGCCCAACACAGGAGAGAATAGGCAACAATAACATTGCACCTCACATAAACATGGAAGGAGGACTTCTCTCATTACATTTCTATGAAATAAATCCAATGCTCCGGTCAGACAATGTGTCCCCGCATAGAAGAAAACTGACTCCTCTGTAATCTAAACACACACTTTAAAATAAACACGCCACTATTGTGTGTTTGTATAAGACGCTACATAAAGGAACACTGCTCAAACACACTGGTACTTTTATGTAACACTCATGCAGGAATTGATGCTACCCTCAAATTACAGAGACCTATCCCTGACCCCATGGACACAACAATGATATTTTATATAGCACAAAACACACATACATACATACATACATACATACATACAGCTATGAAGACTGATCACAGTATGAGTGCAAAGTTGTAAATTCCAACATGTATGCTTCTTATTCTTAAGCCAGTTGAAAGCAAACTGCTACCAATGTCTCCAAAAACACAAGCAGACAGATACACAAGTGAATGAAAGGAAAACTCACCATTGTTTGAGGACTCCTTGTTATCGGCCACCTTCCTCAGTGCTGAAACGATGGCATCAGAAGGAATGCGAGGACTCTCCACATATTTGGGCTTCCTGATTGGACCTGCTAGCACGGACCGAAGATACAGAGAGAGAATAAGAGAGAGAGAGAGAGAGAGAGAGAGAGAGAGAGAGAGAGAGAGAGAGAGAGGGAGAGGGAGAGAGAGAGAGAGAGAGAGAGAGAGAGAGAGAGAGAGAGAGAGAGAGAGAAGGGAAAGAAAATTCAAAAGAGGAGAGTATTGAGAGAAACAGAGAGAGAGGGAGTTCTCGATGGATTAACGTGTTCCAGATGGGACTAGAGATGAGAGGTGGTGGTGTCTTAGTTGGACAGGCTTGGCTGCACTCTGTAGCTCACATAAACTCATTTACACACACACTCACACTCTCTCAGACAGCTCCCTGCGCTGATAGCAGCTCTGGCCTGTCTGACAACCCTGAATATTGTCTGCATGGCTGGAGACTCCCAGTAAAACAGTGCTAGCTGGCTCTGGGAATGTAAACTACAGCAGGAAACCACAACAATTAGCCTCTTATTGAACTTTTAAAATGAGTGTTTAAACACACACATGCACTGAGGATCAGCAAAAACAGACAAAGGGTTTTTCTGCTTGTTGATCTGTGAGCAGTCAATTGAAATCTGTTATTGCTGCACAGATACAGACGGATGGATTAAGGTCCATGTGTCCTGCTGTAAGTCAGATGATGTATCTGGGACAGCGGTACAGTCCTCTGAGGACTGTCTTTGTCTTTAGTGAGGAGTCGAGGTTAGCTGGCTGCTCTGTTCCCTCTGCTCTCGCCGTGACAGAATTAGAAAATCCCACAGCTCCATACAGAAGGCTTGCTCACTGTGCCAAACTTTAAGATAAACCACAGAGAAATTCGCCCCACTAGAGACAGCTCCTTTGGAAAAAATGTCCATCTTCGTGTGTGCAAAATGATTTGCCCCTGTTGTCCATAACACATTTTGTAAAAAATGCCTTTTAATCTTCCCTAAATAGACACAAATTAAGGTTCTTTATTTGAGTGGCAGCAAAGGCCTACTAATCTTACAGAGTGGCAATATAATTGTTTATACATGCAGGAGATCCAGCAAAGACACTAGACTAAATACTAAGCCATGAAACAAACATCTCCCTAGCAACTAGCTGTGCACATTTCAAGACCTCTACTTCTATCCGACAATTTCTTGTTAAAAAAAGAAATACGTTCCAGAGTACAGACACAAAAGCAAATATTTAACTGCAGGAAATAATCTGAAAATAGGAGGTGATGTATAAATCCATAGAGAATAGCAACTGCATGCCTCCCCTTGCATCACTCCTCCATGCTTCTCCAACCTTGACCTACTGTAACTTAATCCAAACCTCCTCCTCCTCCTCCTCTTCCAAACTCCAGTTATCAGATGACTGTGTGTGTAAATCCAGTCATAACATAAAGATTAGATGGGAGGGCAAAGATAACAATTTCCTATTACCACATTTGATAATCAGTCCCTCCCACCTCCAGAAACAAAATCCTCTGTCAGATGGGACAATTTCTTCAACCACAGCTGCGATTTGGCCACAGATACTAAAAGTGGAGGTGAGGGGCAAAGAGTGGAGTTACAGCAGCAGCCATGTGAGGGGAAATTATCTGGAAGTGTCATTGCAACAAGCCAAGCATGAGAGTCAAAGTCAGCTTGATGCACAGTGCCATCTATAGTTATGCGACTTGAAATGCATTGTGAAAAATGGTACTTTTGATACCCGAGAAGAGCTTCTGCCTCAACAAACTGGGTGCTCTTTTGCTTGCTGGCAGATGTCATGATATAAAGCCAGTCAAATAACTCAAAGTAAAACCCCAAAGCTAAATGCAGTCATCCTTCATAGGATCAGGAAGCAGTAGTTGTAGTATGTGGTGAAAAGTAGTTTTAAAGGATTGGTGTCACAGCACTATAATCTAAAGATTGGATTTCCAACACATGTGAGGTGATACATTGTGATTTGTGTACATATATGAGATCTAAGCCTGAGGAAGACTGATCCAGTGAAGTATCTAAAAAAGCAATAGAAGTCCACCTGTCATTTAGCAGACAAAGCCAAAGAGTCTGTCCTGAAAATCTCCATTCATCTGTTGATGGTCAGGCACAACCTATTACCCAGGAGTCACACGGCTCCAATTAGAGTGGAACTACAGAGACAGAGAGGGCTGTGTATGAGACGCACTTAGTTCAGGTAAATATCTTGGACCAAAAGCACACTGCCAAATATATTCCATTGGGCGTATTTCATCCCAAAACAACAAGGGGCATAGTTTGAGTAATTTAAACCATACGCTTAAATTCAGATTTGGTTTACACAAAGTGCCAAGAGGAACACAGGATCCACACATTAAATAACAAACATGTGGCTGGCTATCAGGGGTAATTTTAGGCCAATAATACAGGGAAGAGGCAAAAGGTCCTTCAGCAAGACTCTGATGTCTGAGCTTCAGCACATGACAGGCAAAGCACACGGGGGTTCTTTTCCATTCAAAATCTAATCTAAAGATTTAACAGGGTGCCATTATCGCTCTGCCCTTCTAGATGGAAGCTCTGACGAATAAGCAATTGCAGTTTATAACAGGCATGAAAAGGTCGCAGAGATAGAAGTGTCAGATGTATCACCCTTGAAGGACACAGACAGGCAGAAATGAGACGTGTTCTCACTTTATCACACTTTGGATGCAAAATCCAGAATGTTAATCTATTCCCAAGCACATTAATTGGCACACAATTAACTGTGTGTGTGTGTGTGTGTGTGTGTGTATGTATGTACATATATATATATATATATATACACACATATACATATGTGTGCGTTATTTTTTCTCAGATCAAAAATAACGCGTTATTTTGACAGCCCTAATATATATATATATATATATATATATATATATATATATATATATATATATATATATATATATATATATATATATATATATATACACATATATATATATACACATATATATATATACACATATATATATATACACACACACACAGTAAATGATCTCATTCTGATGGCCTCCAAAGGTTAAAGGTATGTTGAGACAAAGAAAGAGACTGGGTTGGTTAAGACTTGATAGATAATATAGATACATGTGTATCTATGCAAATACATGTTAAATACATTGGAAGAAAAGCAAGCAAACAAAAGGTAGGGGAGCAGATTGGTTAAAGGAAGAAAAACAGAGAGGAAAAAGCATCCCTAGGGTAAAGCAGCCAGGCGGGCTGTGAATGCGGAGGACTCTTTTCTCACCAGTATTCACTGTGAGATTCAGGAATCTATGACCAGCGAGCTATCACTCAACACAGCAGGCATATGCACGCGCGCACACACACACACACACACACACACACACACACACACACACACACACACACACACACACACACACACACACACACACACACACACAGAGCAAGCAGTGGAATACCTATGACCAACAACTTATATTGTCCAGTCAATGCCAGTGAAAGAGAGGCTTGTTCATGGTTATAGGAAGTGATCAAGGAGTTTTCCCAGCATTCTTCAAGATGGACTCTGACTTCTTCACATTTCAACTTTTCAATAAGACACACTGTCACTCTTTGTGCAGCAAAGGGAATGAAAGACGTCTCACAACAGCCCTCTTTATGTTCCAAAATGTCATTCTTCAATTCAAAAGTGAAACATAATATATTAGATGAGACTGGTATTCTGAGTGCTGCATGTCAAACTCAGTTACTAGCCTTATTTATTGAATGTCTTATGGAAAGCCTGAACTATTCTTGTTCTTGTTAATAGCTGTACCAAGCTTTTAATCTTTCGCCATTGAGGTTGCAAAACAGCTAAGAAAGTATCACAGGCACGATGCTTTGTTAGCCTAAAATACAAATATGCAAACGTCGGATTCATTCCTCATTCAGAGCCTGACATAAAGCCATTATTCTCTCCTGGTTAATGCAATGTCTGCACTGTACGACAAAGTGAGACTGGTAATTTAACTTTTTTCAAAACACTACATGTTTAATAGTCATGACTAATCTCACACATGCTGTTTCACAAGCTCTTATGAATTATGTAGTAAGTATCCACTGTGCACATGGTCATACATTTACAAAAGGTAACAGCAATAATTTAAGCAATGTAAAGTAAGCCAAGGATAATTGC
Source organism: Sander lucioperca (assembly GCF_008315115.2). Taxonomy (NCBI): domain Eukaryota; kingdom Metazoa; phylum Chordata; class Actinopteri; order Perciformes; family Percidae; genus Sander; species Sander lucioperca. The sequence continues at coordinate 22,960,303 of NC_050180.1, forward strand.
CTGACTTCTCCGCGGATGTCCCTCACCTTCTGATCTCTGTGTGTTGCCGTTCTCACAATCCCTTTGCTTCAAGAAACAACAACGAACTTCGAGCTAGTAAGCCACACGCTGAAATAGCAAGTTTTGAAGAAACTTTTGATCGTGCAATAAGGCAGGTCTGCTTGGTTCTTTTGGGGAATGACTGTAAAGACTTACAAAGAATATGTTTACGGCATTTACTAACTGGGACATTCTGGAACCGATTGGTGGGGATTGCTATGGACGAAGTACACATGGTGATACATGGTAAGAGCAAATTACGTTTAACCATGTATCCAACTAATTTAAATAGCTCCTTTAATTGTATTGTGTGAAAGTTAACTGCATTTAATATTGTATGTGGCGTTCTGTTTGCGGGGTGCAAATGTTCCACCAAAACAAGTTCCTAAGGAGTTTAGCACCGCCCAAGACAATTGTGATTGCAAACAACCCAGAGCATTCTTTTCTCCTATCCGAGAATGTATCTATGATGTAGCCAGAGCTTACTCCACAGTGCTGGCAATGCAAGACTAGGCAGTACGTGACTTGGGATTCCAATGCAGATGAAAAGGGGGATTGCATGTTATAAGCAGCCACAGCTGGAGTGTAGTGAAGTGGAGAACTGGATAGAACTTTTCACTGGGTGCTCATCAGAGGAACCTTTCAAAGGGATCACAAGGTCTTTCACAGCTCAGCTCTCTGAAAGGCATCAATATTCCCTCAGGGCTGTCTGGTTACTGTCAATACCCCAGAGGTGACTTCAGGATAGCTCACCTCAAAGGGGTTTGAAGCTAGCTTTGAAGAGAGTTCCTATCCTCTTGATCAGAACTGCAAGATAAATTGCACTCATCTGGCGATTTTGTGGAAATGATATTGCATGATAAAAATACTCATTTTAAACAATGATTTGGCAAGAAAAATAAAAGTTAATGTTGCTATGGAGATGTGGTTTGCTGAAATGTTTTGTAGAAAAGTAGTAACAGTTATAAGGGATTATATTATTTTGAATCCTATGACACAAGTCTCTGTTAGACAAGGTGGTTTCCATTTAGGCAGACATGATGAACATGCTGTTAATGACTGATCTATACTATAACTATTAAGCTTAGTGAAATACAAAAATCCATGGAGAAATACTCAAGGGTTCCACCAAATGACATTGTGTTGTTTTATGTGGTCCGCTGTGTTACCCTAAAGCTTTAACCCCTGCTACAAAATAAATCTCAAAGAACACAGACATTTTACAAAATGGCTATGGTACTTAATTACCACACCAAAAACACATTGTAAAGACTGTACGGTGGCTTAAACAGCTAACACCCACTAATGTATAGCATTTGGTGTGCTCTGGGTGAACAGTGGGGCTGCTGCCACAAAACAGATAAAGAGGGAACAAGCAATAAAGAGGTCATGGCATCAGACCACGGTCAGTGAAAGTAGTAACCTGAATGATGCACACACACACACACACACGTGTGTACCAGCATGTACCAGTCACCACCACAGCTGAGGCAACAGTGCTGTGCAGTGCTTAATAGTCTCTCTCTGTAACACACACACACACACACACACACACAAACAACCATATCTATGCATCTATGCACACACACGCACACACACACAAACACACACACACACACACACACACACACACACACACACACACACACACACCTGTGGGGAGCTGCAGAAGCTGTAGAGATTTTTTTTCAGGTTGGCCTATTAGAAGCACAGCAGGATTGTACCTGACTAAAGAGCACCAACAGGTTCACCACCCTGCTTGGATGACAGATAAAAAAAAAGTTCTTGAGGCATTTCCAGATTCTATGATAGGGAGATCATGTCAGGATAGTCAACTGTGCTCTCTGGTGGTGATTTGCAGACCTGCTTGTCTGATCAATAAATGAATCAGCCTCTGAACCACCGAAATTCAAAGCTCCCATCAAAGAAAAATCCACTTAACTAATTCCAATATACACAACAGCGTACAAGAGACAATTCCCCTTGGCCTCATTCCAGATATACCAATTAAAATGATACACTGCCCATGACGGCCATAAATTAATATGAATTGCTGTTTTATGATCACTTGCGGGGAGGCAAAGCATGGGGCTAACAGTTTTGTCATGTGATTACAGAAAGGTCACACTTCTCATGTACATACAGTGGCAGCTCCAGAATCACCTCCACCTCATACTTCAGGGATGCAGTGTGGTTGTATATATTTTGTGGTTGTATAGTTATGGAGAGGTGAGCTTTCCTGAAGTGCTTATTCAACAGCTGCACCTGAAACAAGCAGTCCAGCCTTGATGACAACAGATGCTGTTAATCCCCCAATAGCACAGTAACCTATTACAACCAGAGGAGGTCACTGTGTAGATACCCAGGAGAGTTTTTACTATGTCATCAACTACATTCTACCAACTTAAGATCGAGGTTCATGTTTTTCAATACCTGATCTTTGACCTGCACTGGGTTGGAGCAAGATGGGTCCCTTCAGTAAATATCCCTCCCTGGGTCTTTAGGGTTCCTGTAAACTATTAAGACTATAAAGCCTAGGTGCTGCTTAACACATGTCAGGGTGCAGTGTTTCATGGTTAAGCTCTGGGCTTAGCTGATCAAAGCTGTGGCACTCAACGCCACCAGGACTTTGCGGCTCAGGCATCCGCCACACTCCTAATTAACTCAATGTTTCTCTGTTGTCCCCTGTGAAGTTTTCATGAAAAAAACAACAACTAAGTTTGAGCCGTCCAAACTGCAATAGATTATCCAATGTGTCAGGAAACAAAGCCAAGCCACAACATGCTTTCTGAATCTGTTAAACCACATCCCCCTCAAGACATCAGTGATGGCTGGATGGGGAGGAGAACAAATGGATGTGTGAAAGAATGCATTGATGGATTCACTGTGCATATAAATAAATGTGGATAGTATGACTTAAGTAAAAAAACTAAACTAGTTAACAGGACTAGTTGACAAAAGACCTGGGCTGGTGTGTAGAAAGCTTTGACCTCAAGAGTAAAAAAAGTCCTTGCAAAAATGTAAACGCCAGCTCAAATGAGCTTATTGCAAATTTCAGTAAAATGTATGCATGATTCTGTTGAAATGGTACCAATAATAATAAATCATTTTGTCCTGCTAGATATCCGGGGTGAATTAGAACAAACTAATGTCACTGACGATTATGCAGAACATCTGTATAGTGGCAATGCATTGTCTTACCCTCAATTCCACAGAGATAAGTCTTAAAGTGCTCATATTATGCTCATTTTCAGGTTCATAATTGTATTTAGAGGTTGTACCAGAATAGGTTTACATGGTTTAATTTTTAAAAAACACCATATTTTTGTTGTACTGCACATTGCTGCAGCTCCTCTTTTCACCCTGTGTGTTGAGCTCTCTGTTTTAGCTACAGAGTGAGGCATCACACTTCTGTTCCATCTTTTTTGGGAGTCGTACTTGCACAGTAGCTAGGTAAGGACAACTAGCTAATCAGAAGCAGAGTATGAGGGCGTGCCACGCTAGCAGCTAAGCGAGCATTATAACATGTGTTACAAAGTGACAAGCAAGTAAAGGCTGGACTACAATAGAGCTGTTTGGAGCAGTTTGTGAACAGTGTTTTCTGTTGGAGATGGTAAGTCCCTTTGGGGTGGACTTTGGGCTTTTTCACTTTGTACACCTATAACATGCACAAAAAAGATATATAACACAATAAAGGAAAGGGAAAAAGCCAAAAAGCATAATATGAGCACTTTAAATCTTCTGCGGCTCAGCAAGAAGAGGAAATGCAGCATTATGACCCATGTTGTTTTCGTCGCAGAGCTGAGACATTTCCTGCAGTATGTGTTTATTAACTGGAGGTGTGAACTCTCCCCCTACGGGCTTTCACAGTTACCTGTGAGGACAGTGGAGGAGAGCCTACAAACCATCCCCCAACCCTTTCTCCCTGGTTGTCCTCCATAACATCCTATCATGTCAGTCCATTTTATCCCCTTTTTCCATGCCTCAGAGCACCCCAAGTGGGAATATGCCTTTAATGAGTGTTCTCCTTCCCCTCTCCCCAGGGCCCTTTTCACCTTCACAAATCCAGCCTGTTCTCTCTCTTCATTTCTCGCTCCCTCTTGTCCCTCCCTTCGTGTCTGTAAATGTACATTTCATCGACACTCTCTTTGATGGGTTTAAAACGGTCATCACAAATCCTCTATCACCTAAGGTAGTTGGATAGATTTGTTTAAACTTGAGTGGGGGCTGAGATAATGAAACTCTACTTGGCTATTATAAACTGTATGTCTTTGTTTTACCTCCTATATTTAAGCAATTACGTATACCCACTTTTCCACATTTGCATAATGCACTGCTTTATATAAGTCCAATATTCAGTTTTGAATTACAGTATGTGATGAGAATTGCAGGAAATTAGGTTTGAGAGGTAAAACACTGAATATCTCCATCCTAATATGTAGTTACAATTAGAGTATGGCATTTTATATTAGAGAGCTCATTTAAAACAAACTAAAATTAAGTGAAACACAACTTAAACCTAAATCGTAAAACTGGAGTTAAGCAGCTAAATGATATTTTCAAGATGTGAACTTGATCAACACAAGATTAAACCATACTACCCCCTTCCCATCAACCCATCTTTACACTAAACAGACTGAAGCTGTAACCACTCTAAACAAAGGCAAGATAACCCACAGATGAGTGCCACATGTGAGTGGGGCCACATTGACCACTTAAAGGATTCTCGCCTCTTTGCCAAGTCTCCAGAATACAAAAACTCAGGTTGAGACAAGTTCAGCTACAAAGGTATCCCCTGCTTTGAAGCACCCCACAGCTGCTGACAAGCATGTTCTCAACATGGTGGGTAGAAGGAGCCCGGGAGGACTGACAATTAGATCCAGTGTAAACACACGCCCATTACCAGCAAGTATAGTGTAAACACACGGTGCAGTTGTAGAGACCTCTACACTGACACAAGGTGGTCAAATACAAGGATGAGGTGAAAAAAACCAATCCCCTGCAACCAGTCTGAGCTCACACACTAACTGCTGGGACCCAGAACGGTCTAGCTATTGTATTTACTAGAGCTTAGATTGGCCCAAAAAATCAAGCCCGAACCTACCCGAGCCCGAGCACGTTGCGTCTGAGACCGGTCCGACACATTAACTGTAATTATGAGCCAGAGCCCGATTTAAACCCGACACTTTTTTAATACGTGGGCCGTTATAACTGACATTCTCAACTACAATTCAGAGTTGTTTGAACTGCAGAAATCTGTTTAGAATAATGCAACAAGGACGAAACATGTAAACTGCGCTGTTTGTTTATTTAGAATGGAACGGATCGCAAATGGATCCGAATGAAGAAACGTAAAAAAAAAAAAAAAAAGATGAACAACATATTGTTGTCACTGCCCACGACATGTTTAAACTGCTTCCATACCTCCGACTTTCCTCCACACTTGCTCAAAGGTAATTCTCCTGTTTTTCTTTTTTTCTTTACATCTTCATACATATAGCTTATATATACATATTTATAATATTTCTGATTATGGCATAGCTTTCTCCCCACCCAATTAGGCTAAATAGGTAATTGATAAAAAAAAAAAAAATTGCTTGATCAAGGGTCCGGCCCGGGCCCGGCCCGAGGATAGTGGCGGAAAATAACGGCTCGGGCCGAGAATCTAAACTCTAGTTTTTACTTTATCCTCTTGTCTCCTGTATAACTTCTATTTTTCCAACAGTAACTATTACTCTGAATTTTGTTTTGTTTTTTAAGATTATTTTTTGGGCATTTTATGCCTTTAATTGACGGGACAGCTGATGACAGGAAAGGGGAGAGAGAGGGGGAATGACATGCAGCAAAGGGCCACTGTTTGGAATCGAACCCCCGGCCGCTGCGGTAAGGACTGAGCCTTTGTACATGGGGCGCACGCTCAACCAGGTGAGCTATCAGATGCCCCATTACTCAGAATATTTTAATATTGTTTCAAAGAGGTTTAGGTTAAAAGCTGCAGCAGCGTTTTTAGGCTAAAGGCCTTTTTATGCTTCTGCGTCAAATCGACAGCGTACCCCCGCAGACCCCTCTGCGTCTATGCCAGACCCTACGCCGTAGCCTGACGTGCACCTCTCGAAAAATTACGCTGGGTAGCGTTGCATTTCCCCTGACTCATTTCCTGGTTCTCCTTCTCCATAAACAACATGAAATCAAGGAGAGGGTTAACTTTTCCTGCTAAAGATTTCCCACCTTGGTCAGAAAGCACAGGGGAGACACTTTGTTTCTCTCACTATGACTCTAGAGTCGCTACTCGCTCCGAAGCTAATCGCCGTCACTCTCTCACTTCTCCCTCGCTCTAACACACTCCCCACAAACACACACACACACACACACACGCCGGCTTGACGCACACATCAGCGCACAAGTATAAACATCAGGCCACTTACGAAGGCTACGGCGAAAGCTCTGTGTGGAGCCTGCGCAGAACCATAAAACAAGCTTAAGAGGGACCGTCATTCCTGGAGCTCTGTCAGATGTTCAACTATCTTACAAAAGCATCTGACAGTCTAGACAGGAAGGGCATTTTTAACAGGACGCCCATAGAGACTAGTAGAATAGTGTGCGAAGAATTGGAATTACCCAAATGCTTGTAGCACATTTAGCTTGGCAAATGGCAAAACAGCTACAACAACAAAAGATTCATAATATAATTATATAGAAAAGCTCAAATATAGTTACAACCAGTACCTGGTGATCTCTTGCTCTGGCGTAAGGGCATCATGTAGGACTGTCGTGGCAGGAGAGGTGAGGATGGAAGAGACATGGACACTCCTTTGGCAAGGCTTAATCTGAAAACATCATCCGGGACATTAGGGTGACCGCTGCCAGGCCCCTGGAGTTGAGGGTTTCCCTCAGGTGGGAATCTTCTTTGGGCACTGTGGCTGTGGACATCACCTGTTGAGGAGAACCACAAGGTTGTTGTAGAATTTACAAATATCCTCCTATTACCTCATGTACTGACATAAAGACAAGCACAGTCCTTATACTTTTGCTACCTATTTAGGTATGCATGAGCAGTACAAAAACACACTTATGTAGGCGTATCTTTTTTTCTTACTGTGCTAGTGCTTTTTAGCCGTTTGTGTAAAGCAGAGTTTTCAGGGCTGTAAGAAGTGATACTCTGTGGACTTTTAAACCTGTTTACACCAAAGTGCTACAATGTTGTTAAATGTTGAGAATTATTGAACAAAGTAATGCGTGTTATATGAATGTACTGCACACAAATCAGCGTTTAGGGCTCTGCACTGTTTTAAAAACGTAACAAGCAAAAATATACTAGAAATTAACAGTCAGAATGTGCCAGAGGAAACAAATTCAGCCGCCAAAGTACACACTTCTTCCAGTCACCTAGAAAGTCAATGACCTCAACAAGAACCGTGGAAGTGGCTTAAAACTTATCTTGTTTTTTTTATGATTAACAATTTTTATTTAACAACAATTTTAAAACACACAAAACATACAATTTGCAACAATAACACCCCCCCCCCCCCCCCCTTCCTAATCACCACACCCACACTAAAATCAAGAAAAGATGACACAGTAACTACAATATTCCAGACCAAACAACAAAATAATAATAATAATAATAATAATAATAATAACAAAATAGACAAAAAACTATAAAACACATAAACATATGTATAAATGGCAACACCATAAACCCATCATACACGTCTCTCCCCAGCACAAAGCTTCTTAGGAAACCTCAAGTACCTTCTCCATTTTCTAGTGTAGACATTAACCGTTTGTATGACATCTTTTCAAACGCCGCCACCCTAGCCATCTCACAAGCTCACTCTTGAATTGACGGCACCCCTTCATTCCTCCATCCTCTTAAAAGAATCTTATTTTTAAGGATTTTATTTCATACAGAGACCAGAACCTGCAAAAGCTTTTTGTTTAGATAAATAAAGATGACCAAACGGACCTTGAAGCTGACCCAATTGAAGCAATGTACCAAACCATTTGCTTTTACTACCATCCTGAGTCTGAACACCAGGAATGTAAAACCTCAGAGGAAACCTTTTATTGCTGCAGAAAGCAACTACGTTCTGACAGGATGCCATTTTTGAGTATATATGCAAACATACATATCATAGCTATCAGGTGAAAATGTTTAAACCCAAAGCCTTTCAGGGGCAAACCAAGTGTTAATGCAAACTTAATTGACACATTTTTCAATTTATCAAATGAGTACATGAGTTTTCACAGATTTCACACAACTATTAACTATATATATATATATATATATATATATATATATATATATATATATATATAAAATCATCTTACACAGCAGGGATAATGGTGGATTTCAGCATACAGTAGAGTGGTCTCTTACTAAGATTTCCTGTAATAATTTGAACAAAACTAAAATATTGAACATGCATCTAGTTTCTCCTGTTTCAATATAACAAAGCTTCCAAGAAATCCTCAAACTCAAATTACGTTGATACACTCACATGCTATACTCCACTCAGTACAACATGTATCCAATGCACCTTTTGCAATAAAGTGTCTTATTTGAGCTGTCAATACACTGCCCTCTTTTTTTGCTTTTACTGTACCTGCCCTGTTTGCAAACACTGCTGCATCTGCCACTGCCTCTACTCAATGTTACATTAGGCTCTGTTTCCCCCAAGTTTACTGTCATCATTCCTCAATCTCCACTTTCCTGAGCTTTTTGTATGTCTGCAACGGTTGATGAAGACCCTAAATAGATGCCAAATATTAACTTAGTTCATGATCTGTGTTCGCAAAATAAAATTATCCCATGTAAGTTGGCTAACTGACATATGATTATGGGAATTAAAATGTCCTTGCATGTGAAAGAATGTTTGCTGATTCTAAGGGGAAAAACATTCTGTCAGATACATTTTTGACCACCCAGTATGGTTTTGCTGTCAACATTTTGTTTAATGGTGGAAACAATATATTATAATATATTTACTGTAATTATACTCAGACTCTTTCTGCTATGCCAGAAAGAAATGCCAAAAATAAGTCTCTTCTAAGGTTGCTAGGGAGACAAACAAACATGACTGGTAGAGGTGGGAAAAAAGCAGAAGAGACCTGGATGCTTGAAAAAACAGGGCCACATAATATGTATTTAAACCCAGGGTCATGTGCCAATGAGTATTTTCTCATGACATCAGGGCACCTGAGAAGGACATCCAGTTAGTGAAGGCTGTGTCATTGACCACTGAGTTAAGATAACATGGAATTCACTAAGCACACTGGCTTTCTGTTCCTTGCTAAGTATTTGTAGTTACTATGGACGAAAATGTGTCATCAAACTCATTTAATTAATGAATTCGCTCATTCACAGGCAGGTGTCATTCATCTTCATCTAATCTCTATCCATATTCCTTTTCTCTATCACTGCAGGAATACAGCAGAATGTCGATCAGTCCTAACTTGGAAAACAATCATAGATGTTTGACATAACATAATGCTTATTTTGAAGATTACTGGATTAGACACAATTGTCACAGTTTGTTGCCTAGATAAAAGAAATCCATTACAATGAGCCGTTTCAAAAAGTGAATAGAACAAAATTTGAGTAGCTGTAAAAAATAAATAATAATAATAATAATAATCCTACCCTGGTATTCAGGATACAGTACTTTGAAGTGTCCGAACACATGTGAACTCAAAGTCCAATGTATGTCAATCAACACTGAGCAGCTTGAAAAGCTCAAATTGCAAATTGCATGTCACTCCCTGATTCACAACAGTTTCTAGTAGCTGCATAAACCTTACAGGGCTATGGCGTGAGGGAGAAAACCTCACCTGTGGGGAAAAAATCCTTTTTACCTCGTACATTTGCCTTATAAACCACCATAGGCATTAACAACTGTTCTGCCCCTTGTCGACTAATCTCTCAAACACAATTATGATAAGTTTAGGAATCAACGAGACATCCACATTTCATAATGCCTCTCATCTTTATGAAAGTGGGGTACAAGCATACTTTGTTGTTACCCATGCAAAAACACCATGGTATCATTATAATCTCATTAAAAAAAAGCCATTAAACTGGTTATGGTGGTTTGCAATGCAATCCAGTTGTCCAGAAATCTGCTAGCGTGCAAAATAAGCCAGCAAGATTTCTCTCAGCCTGACACTTAAACATGTGTGCTTTCAGGACAGCTATAGTTCACTTTCTCTGCTGCTTACATCTAGAACTAGATATTCCCTACATTTTTCTGTCTCACCTATTGAGATACTATTCTCCTCATGAAAATGGCTCACCACAGTCTCTACAGATGACTTACTCAAGGCTTGCGAATGACTTAACCTGGCTTCTAGTTTGCTCAGTGGAGTCCAAGCCCTAGATGGAAAAAACTGGTTTTGCTTTACTGAGAACCAAACCTGAATGGAAAGACCATTCTAGCGAGGGAGCCAGCAAACGGCAAAGTCATCTATTATGTGGCATCAAAGTTGCCCACTCATCATGGCCACAAATTAAAATGTATGAATTATCAACCTCAAGATAACATGTAGTACCTAACTAATAATACAGACCATATGTCAGCAGAGCCAGCTAAATCAGAACTGCAGATGTGGTGAACCACAGAAATGACGATTAGCTGCTAGCTAGCTAGTTCTGTTTTCAGGACTGTGCAGCTACGGAAGACTTCAGCAGATTAACTCTGACGCCTGTCTGCAGACTGCAGCCAGAGGTTTGTAGAAATCACTGAAGACTCAACTACAAGAGGCAAGCTACTATTAGCATCCTGCTTCTCTCCTCAGGGAAATGAGTGTTTTTGTTGGTCTGCCGGGCTAATCAGAAACAGAGACCAATTTTCTCCACGCCTCCAGCTCACCACAGGGGACCAAAAGCTGTTCTGTGTTTTAAAGGTCTCCTAAACAAAGAAGAATGCCAGAGACAGGAAACGGAAAGGTTGCAATGACACCTCTGCATGTCTTAAAATATGGAAAAACATGTGAATGACCCAAAGGTCATGCAGTACATTACTGCATCCACATTAATATTGACACTTTTAATGGTCGTTAGGGAAGTATGTGCCTGGCTGTGGGTTAGATATACAAATATTGAAGATATGATGCAGTGAATCTAAGTTAATTTCTCTCTGTGGTAAGCATTTAGCACACGTTTCCCCTTGGTGTGAGCTTGGGTTTTTTTTAATAACTAAATTAATTGAACAGAAATTAATGACCTTATATTTTGGAGCACACTGGTGGTCCTACAGTTTAGACGCTAACCATGTACCACAATATCCCAAGTTGGTGTCAACCAGGGATCTTTATCTTTATCTTGCATGTCATTTCCTATCTCTCCCTCCCATAATTTCCTGTCATATCTCTACTTTAACTCCTGAATAAAGGCATACAATTTCAAAACAAATTATATATTTTAACAATACATGCACACTATCTGTACAAAATGATAATGCTAAGGCCCATATGTGTGGGATTTGAAGATAATTTTTTTTATTTAACTGCAGATAATATACTGGGAGAAAACATCTGGAATGGTACCCTTCTGCCTTGTCAAACTAGTCTACATAGACCAATTTCTGTGGCAGCAGCACTAGCGCTCCATTTGTGTGCAACCTGACACTTAATGAATACATTTAAGATATCATAATGGAATTGGTATTATTTGTGATTCTGTGGTGAGCATGATAATTGTTGCAGTGTGACACAGAAGCCCTTATGTAGGAGAAACACTCTACCACTATACCTATGTTTTACAAAACTAAGCAACATTTGGGTAACTTTTTTTTTTTTTTTTTTAAGATTTTTTTGTGGCATTTTAGGCCTTTATTAGATATGACACCTGTAGACATGAAAGGGGAGAGAGAGGGGGAACGACATGCAGTAAAGGGCCGCAGGTTGGAAATGAACCCGCGACCGCTGCGTCGAGGACTAAGCCTCTGTATATAGGCACACGCTCAACCAGGTGAACTACCCAGGCGTAGTGCATGCTAAAGAGATTATGACAAAGTTGTAATTTTGGTTGTTGGTTCTGAAAACAAGAGGCGCCACATAAAAGCTGGCCATCCAAGTGCTGGTGAATAGGCTGCAGTGTGTCACGGTGACTGCTTTGCCATCTGACCAACACTTTATAACGTAGAGGGACACAAGGACAGAAACTTGCCAGTGCTATTTCAGTTACTTTCCTAAACCTTGGTTGGGGCAAGGCCTGCAATTTCAGCCCCTGCTGTGGTCAAGAAAATCAACCCTTTCTAATTATACAGTGCTGCCCTAAGATGATGTAAAAATGATTACAGTCCCTTGCATGCGCTTTCCTCCTGATCAAAGTGAAGGGCAAGAGACTATGAGGACATGCCTAACCCATTAAAAACAGTTCAATATTATTTCAAGACTGATTTAGAAAAATAAACATTAGACTACAAATCAATTATTATAGTATTATAGTCAATCTTAAAAGCTTATTTCAACCAATGTGCCGTCTCACTGGCTCCTACATCTGCAGTAATATCCTAAAGATGGAAATGCTGTACTTTGAATTAAAACTCCATAAAAGGGAAGTATAAAATTGTAACTGGCTGAATGCTAATGAGGGTATCTTCATTGTTTGAAACTTCAAAAAATCATATTTTTTTGAAAATGAATTTCACTATTCTGCATTCTGATTACACTATGTAATGGTATTATAATATAATAATGTAGTGAATAGTTGTCCTGTAGAGCATTTACTCAGGCTACATTGGAAAGTGACCATCCTCATCAAATAAAAGTCAACCACAATGAATTTCTTTTTTCATACACAGCCTAACCATCTTCCTTTTTTCCCTGCTAGCATAAGCACTGTTCACGTTGAATGCGGTATAAATCTGGATGTGTCTTCTGCCTCTCAAGTAAATCTGTGCAATGGAATGTGATCTGTCACTCCCCCCTGAAAGACACAGACCCTCTCCATTGTCCAAAAGGACCTGAACTGTCCAGTAGATTAATCTAACCTTTAGGTAAACTATATGGATTTACGCCGGTCTCTTAAAATCTCAAAGGCAGTGTACAAAACAACAGAAACACATTGCAATACAGCAGTTTTGCCCCAAATAGGACTGTGTTTGGCACATCAATGTTAAATAAGTATTGTGCACATAGTGTCAAGGAGTAAGTTGTCACCCAACTCTTATGTCAAAAACACACCGCACGCGGAAGAGCCGCGAATAGCCAGCAAGCGTAGATTTGTGCATGATCGCATGCCTGGCTCATACCAGGCACGCATTTCTCTGCGCTGGTCGCAAAGCGATCCTTCTCCTCTCCACTCTAAGCATGGCTCTCGCTGTAGACCCAGCTGAGAATTCAAGACAGCCAAAATCACCATAAACCTGGGTGTTTTATCTTGAAATTAGTTTTATTTTGTAAAGTATCCGGCTGCACTGTGGCCTTCCTGTATGCGATTACCTGCCGGGCTTGACACATTCGCCCGCGACTCACGGAAGAAATGGAGGAGCGGCCAGATTGGATAACATGGGCGGCGAAATGAAAATCGCTCCGCTTCACAGTGCTTTGTGGCTATTTGTAGCGCTTCTGGTGCAGTGTGTTTCTGGCGTCAAACATCTTTCTATTTCTGTCAGGTGGGTCTGTCTGTTTATCTTTCTCCTTCTCTGGGGAGTCAGTTAAATTACATTGGAACACTAATAAAATAACATCATTATCACAGAAAACTTTTCACAAAAGTTGAACAATGGCAGCTTTTGTCAACCCCAAAAGGAGTGAAGGGTAGGAGGCTTAGCCGACGCACATTGACCTATTGACCCACATCACTGTGCCTGTCTGAATGGGAAGTCAGAATTCAAAATGCAAGACTATGTCTCCAAAAATTATGATATATGCCAAAGACAGAATAACTGAATTAGCAGAGAGGAACAGTGTTGTTTCTGTTTGTCCATTGCCTGTAGCATTTATGGCAAACCACTTGGCTCGCCACAAAGAATACTATTTACAGTGCAAACTACGTTTGCAAAAGATGGTTATACTAGAAAAGTATATTTAAACAATATGATTCATGATACCATTCTATTTTCTCTCCATAAAAATTTACTGTACACACACACACACACACAAACACATGTGCACATACACAAATACTCCATTAGCTTCTCACTGGTTAATTTTGTAGACCACAGAGAAAATGAAGAAAGGCTATAATTAATTCAGATTCTTTCAGTCGACACACAAAGCACGATGACCATAGGACAATCCACCAAAGGGGGAATTCTCCCGCTAGACTGAGTGCCAATGTGGATTCCCTGTGTACTTCCGAGACCAGGGTGACAGTTTCACAAAAGCTGTCATGGTTAACACACAGCAACCCACAGAGAGGAGAGAGAGCCAGACAACAAGGACTACAGCATGGGGGAAGGTATTCAGTACAAGTCGTCTTTGATGATGAAGGACAAATTAGATCTAATATGATAATAAGATGCAAATCCCTCTGGTTCAAAAATTATCAAAATCATTTAAGACATTAAAAAAGAATACACATTTCTGTTAATTAAAGCCATACAAACAGTCTGTGAAAGAGGCATTAGTGTTTTTCCCAAGAGGACATTCTAATTTCAGACCACTTTACTAAGTCAGTAGTAGCCATAGGAACAGTCAAAATACTGTATAAGACAGCCTGACAAAATGCTGTAAAACCTAGACTGGTGTAAGTGATAAATAATAAAACTGAGTGTGTTAGCTCTCTTGCAACACATTTGCCACACTTTTTGTTTGCAGTTGTATAACATCATTGCCCGCCTGGCTTCATTTCTGGTGCAGAATTAAGTATATAGGGAATAAAAGGCAACCAATGCGACATCTCTTCCTTGAAGCGTTTATTGTATGTTAAGTATATTAAAAGACCGCTCCACATTCCTCCTGTGGGCTAATTTTCTACCATCGAAATGTCAATTTTGTCCGCAACAATCAAATTCCATTAACTCTTCAAGTGTCCAGAGCAACTCTTACTGGTTTCAAAGGATTACTCATCTATGCTGGTGGCCCCTGAGGAGAGAAAACAACTTTAGCTTGTCAGAAACAGGAACAGTTCCTGCAGCTCTGAAACCCTCAACTCAAATTCATATGCACTTGATAATGAGTACAAATTAGTTGCTTTATGCAAAAGCTAAGATGCTGTAGGCAAAGCAAGACTGCAGAATGTTCTGAATCCAAAGCACTAAGACTCTGTCCGTCTCTCTCTTCCCCTCTGATGCACACTCTGCAGTGGCCTGAGCTCTGGAATGCCTTTCCCACTGGCCCCACGGGAAGAGAGGCTGACAGGGAGGGGTATGTGTGTGTCTTGGGGAGAATAAGTAGAGGAGGAGAAGGATAGCAGTGGGCAGGCACCATGACATTTTCCATTCCTCTTCATAAATCACCAATTTAAGTGGGTATAGAAAAAAAAGATGAGCCAGACAGTATCTTTACCATGTTTTATTTCAAGATTTGTGACAGGGAAGCAGTAGGAAGGCCAATAAAGGGACTGTCAGAGGAGAAACACTGTGTACTACTTAATACTAAAAAGATTTTAATTAGACCATTCTCACAAAGTAAGAGGATATTTCTAATAACGATGAACTGATTGATCTACCTGAGAAAAGTCTATGCAGAAAAGAGCAGTTGTGCTATATTCGTGAAAACACACAATACTATCCTTTTATTGCACACATTTGGTCAGTCCTACATAGACTAGAGTATAATGATAGTGAGATCTTGCAAAGCTACTATGTGTATGTTCACGCCATCAATCAGTCTCAAGGCCGCTGCAGAGTCAAAGTTAAACAAAATGCAGGAGGAGCATTACTGTATTTCTACGTACCACTAAAATGCAGCATCGAAAGAGGTAGAGTGTAGGTACACTAACATGGGAAATAATTGTGCTGTCAAGAGTAAAAACAGTCACACCTGCAGTTTTCTAGTTAGAGAACTAGAATATAGAAAAAGTCCACCAAATGATTTATCAGGTGCTACTGCTAGTTATATCACCTAACAAAAAAATCAACTACACCATTTTAGGTTTGCATATTGTAGACAAAGGACAATAGCACACAAATGCAAATGTCTGACCATCAGTGAAAATCTAAATGAACCAAGTAGCCATGTTGAATTGCCAAGGGCTTGACCTTGTTTCATCAGAGATTTGGAATAAATTAGGGCAGATCCACTGTTGACAGTCCTGGCTGGAGAGTTATTGATATTCATGCTAGCAGTATTGTGTGTGAGGTCCCAGTATGAATGTCTCTCTGCATGCCTCCTCAGTACCAGGCTCTAGGCAAGTGGGGCACACTGTTCACTCCCGCACTAAAGAGAAAATACACCCCATCACCTCCTATCCATTCTTGTCCAACACCACTTATCATAATCAAAGTCCTCTGAGTGGTCAAAGGGAGTCAGCTGTCTGTGCTTCAACACTTTTCAACTAAGTTAGAAGTACCTGGCATACGTTTTTACATTCTATACATACCTGAGTGCATACCTACAACAATTGAGAGACCTTGTAAAGAAGGGCTAATACAGTGGCACTCAGCTTTACAGACACAATTCATCTATTTCGACTGTTTTTTTCGACTTGTCTTTTCTGGTAGTATCTCTGATCAAACGTCTAGGCACATAAGACTGATGTATTAACTCAATGACAAAGTCTTTATCTGGAATAAAAAGGACTGCTACATTGTCTTTTTTATTGCTGTTGAGCATCATCTGCAATGCTTCAACAGTGAAACTAAAATGTCTCACATGGGTTTTACATGGGGTTAATTACATCAATGTCCTCTACAAACAGCTGGTCCAGTCTAAGCAAAGGACAGATGGATGATAAATTACCGAGCACACTTGTCCATAATATGATAAATCATTTTAACAGTGCGAACACAACTCTGGGGACACCGTGCTACAAAGTGGTCACAATACAGAGAAGTGGTTCAGCAGTCCCACATTCTCAGATTTCTCTCTACCTTGGAGCTTTTGACTTCCAATTTTTGATTCCTATGTGTTAACAATATGGATAAAGCAGCACTGAGGCAGAAATGGAGATTATTTCCAGGCAAAGGTGCAATGTGGTCAGGAGTCCTCTGTCACCATGGAGATCTGGTTTAACAACAGATTTGGATTGCCATTAGCACAGATCATTAGGCAGAGCTTCTGCTGGGGCCAGGTGAGGTCATGAGAACACCACTAACCCCTGGACAACAGCTTGTTCAGTAATGCTAAATGGACGAGGATGTTGCACAATGGCTGTCCAATCTTTCCAAAGAGCCTAATACCATAAGCAAACAAGGACCACGGGAAAATCTTGCAGCTTTGTACCATCTTTGAAAATCGTTGTTAATGGTGAATCCATGTGAGTTTAGCATCAATCACATTCACCTCATTTCATGCACTTAGAGGGTTGATAAGAACTTCTTTTTCAATTCAATTAGCAAGTGAATGTTCTCCTGAGTTGCAAATTTCATGATTAATAATGTCAGAAAAAGCAACTCCAGCAGAATGCACCCCAGTTTCTATCCTGCTCTAACCACTTTTGTTAGGCATTAGTAAGCTTCACCAATAGAATAAAAAAAAAAAAAAAAAGAATCATCTTGAAATTCCATCTTTAAAATAATAGATATAAATATGAAGAGGGAGCACTCAGCGCAAACTGCTCCGCTTTGCAATAAGCACTATCCTCTGGCCCTTTGAGGCTGGGCACAAAGGAACCGAGGTCATTAGTTCAGCTTGTCTCAAACCCTCCTGAGCTAAGGATGGCAAGACATTCATCTGCAGGCACAATTACAAAAAAAAAAGAGTCTCTGTGTTCAGAAATGCAGAACAGAGCAGTGCAGAGCAGAGTACGACAGAGGAGAGAAAAAGGGGCCCTGAAGCCCAAGACTGAACAGAGGTCTGACAGACACCCACACAGACTTTTCTGAGAGTCAGACGCTGTGGCAGCATGGGTTGGTGTCTGCACAGAGAGATGGCGATAAATTAGAAAAAACCCAACCCTCAGAATTCTTGGAAAAAATTTCAAAGTCAACTACAGAGAAGTAAGCCAATGAACAGCTAGTACTTCGTACATCCTATAGGTGACAGTGTAGTATTCTGCAAAGAAAGAGACACTCCAAGTGCTCATTTAGATAACAGACAAAGGATGTTAAAGGTATGAAAGCAAAGCGGAAAATCAGACGGTAGGAATGTGTCTGCCCAAGAAAGTCACGCTGTAATTAGAAAAACCAGTGGCCTGCTGACCTCTCTAGCCAATGAACTGCCTGGACAGCCACTATCGCCACCTCAAAGACCATCTAACACCCTGGCGTGTTAACTGATAAACTGTTTTTCCTCCTCTTTGAAGTAGCAAAAACTATTCGCACATGAATGGGGGTTGGGATAAGGAGAGCTATGACTGGTGTTGGTGTGTTGCTGTGCTGTAGATGACATCACCTCCTGCGTCCATCGAGACTTCATGTATTTGTTTGGCTTCTTGTCTGTTGCTGTGCACATACTTCCAAGGTCACAGGCACCATCGATGCTTGAAGTGAAGTGAATGAGAGCCAAATTAGGGTAATGGAGATTGGTCACCGGCTGCTACTGCAGACAGTGCGCCTCTGGGAACCATAGAAGCATTTTCCAAATTCCTCCCAGTGAGAAGCCACTGGACAGGAAGAGCAGTGTCAGATTTGACCATTAGCATGTGCATTTAGCTCTCCTGCATGCGTTGTTGGTTGAATATCACCAAAAAAAAGGACCATGGGATGCAAATTATAGTTCAAATGAAAACAATCCCTATAAGAAAAACTGCATTCATCGACACTCAAATGAGCCATAACAGCAGTTTTAGGTACAGTGGAATTCTCAAGCCACTTTAAATTTAATATTACCAGTTGTGCCACTAGAAGAAGAAAAAAATCTGAAAAAAATCTAAAGTAATCAGTAATCTGGAGTTATGTCCACTGACAGTTATCTTAACCGGTTGGAGAAACAGTTAACCAATCAGAGATTTGAAGATGGGATTAAGAATGGGGTTGTCATCTTCGTACATAGCTAGCTACCTAGCTACATCCCTGAAAAATAGTGATAAGGAAAATGAAGACAAGTGCGGATGAGATCAAAGCGGCTGTAAAGGTTCTTGTAGGTCGACCTACAGAAACTTTAAAAAAAAAAAAATTTGAATCACAGAAAATGTTTCTATGATCAATGTGAAAAATAAGGCTGAACGATTTTGGAAAATAATCTAAATGCGATTTGTTTTAACCAATACTGCGATTTAAAATGTGATTATTTTTTAAGCTCTTTAGCTTCCGTATTATTCAACAAAGACAAACAATAAATCATTGTATAGTATGACATAATAACATAATATTAGATAGATTAAACATAAACTATGCTTTCCTGTAGGCCAGGCCTGTATGTTATTATATTAATGAATGAAATTAGTTGATGCATACATTTATATGAATGACTTTATTTATAAACTACTACTATTATTTATTTATTGCTAATGCAATTAATCATTCAGCCCTAGTGAAAAATGTTAACTGCTCTTAGCAACCATCAGTGAGACAAATAAGTCACTGGCTACTGATTGGTAAGGGCAAATTAACAACCCCACCAAAAAAGAAGTGTAATGAAATAGCAATTCAGTCTGATAATGAGGCTAGACTAAGTACCATAAGAGCAATGTACTGTATCAGTACAATTAGGTTAGGCGGCATTATCACATTTGAAGATTGTTTGGCAACCAAAAGGTACATTTTGATGCATGGATATTTTTTTTAACAGTGAGACTGGCCGACCAGGTTCACTGCTTTCTCCATGAGCCCTTATTTTGCTTTTCAGAAGGAGAAACAGGGAGTGTCTAGTGTGGATACACCTGAGGTGTGTGGGCGTGTGTGTGTGTGTGTGTATGTGTGTGTGTGTGTGTGTGTGTGTGTGTGTGTACATGAATGTGTGTGTAAGTGAAAGATGTGGTTTGAGCTACGCCCTGCTAATCGTTGCCTGCTGGCTGCACAGTGCTTTGATAGCCGCGTAGGTCTGTGCACTCAATGGTCTCCTTTGTAGATCAGGTGCATTCTTTTCTCCACCATCTTAAATCCTACCATAACTGTCTGGGCATGGAAATCTAGACAAACATGACTGGGAGAAAAAATAGCAAACATGGGCCAAAAAGCCATTTCACAACTTTCAGCACAGTTTTATTTTAATTAAAGTTAGAAGAAGGGCATAGAATGGTAACCTAGACATAAACCTAGAGGTGTTTTAAGTGATTTAAAGATCTATTTGTTACAAAATACTTAAACTTAAAAGCTCAAGTGGTGAACTAAAAGCAACCTGAGCTTCGTAGCTGCATGACTTTCTTGCCGTACTTAAGTGTTTTCCATAAGGAAAACCATGAGCTGATGATAAAAGGAATCAGTGGTTATGGTCTGAGCCCTAGTTATTATGGTTAATCAAAGGATGTTAATAATGTTTCTTGAGGTTGCTTGCCTCTCGCTGTCTCTGTCGCGCTCTGTGTGTGTGTGTGTGTGTGTGTGTGTGTGTGTGTGTGTGTGTGTGTGTGGCATAACATGGAGTCTATCTTCCTGTCCTGCACAGGTCACATAGTGTATGTAATCTGTGGTCTAGACATCCTGTGGTTGACTGTGCATCTCGTTTGTCCGTCTGTCTTGGTTCAGCAGTCGCAACTTTCAAAAGTTGCGACACCAAATTTATGAAAAGAACAGTTTGTCTTTGTTAGTTTTTCTCTATGCTTTAGTATAAAGTTTGCTAAGTACATGAACACTGCCTTTTACTGACTAGATGCTTCCTCTACTGTTGTTACCATACAAAAGTTTCATCCAGAAACTACACCAGAAATACATCATGCATTCCTAATTCACCTGGAGCACACTCTTGGTGTAAGCGCAGTTTTCCTAATGTTTTTTTTTTTTTTAAACTTCTACCCATGAAGGAAGAACACAGTGAGGGAGTTTTCTTTTAGATCCCTTAAAAGCCACAGGACAAGGAGAGAGCGTGTCTCAAAATGGCTGCGGTAGATATGGCTAGAGAGGAGGCTGCCACCCAGCTGTTCACAGAGAAGTACCAGGCTAGCATAGGCAGTTTGACATTAGAACCTGTGGGCAGCCTCTGTACTGAGTAGTGTTTGTTAATGTCTGAGGGGATGGTCGACCACCATGTATATGTCAGTGAGAGAGTTCACTTTAATCCTGCACCCGGTTTAGTGCTTTCCATTAGTAATGTAGGAAGGCTGCACCTCAGACCAGAAACAAAGTTCTTCAAAAGAAACCTTTGTCACCCATATTAGCAACATGAAGCACATCCTTTGGCTTCAGAAAAAAAGTTATCATCTAACCCACAAAGTGGCTGGCACACATTTAAGAGACCAAAGGGTGAGAAAATAATTGTAGGGCAAAAGCAAGCCTGTTGACTGTTTTAGTATCTACCTAATGCTGCTGTCATCAAAAAACAGCCTGTGGTTAATTCTGACTCACACATGAACAAAGTTAAAACATTTTTTTTTAACTTTTCCATTTCTGCCCACAATACAACCGCTAGATTATTCCAGGGTAACAAATGTTTGTGAGAAAAGCTACTTTAGCAGCACTAACTGTCAAAAGCTAGCTTTTTCTGAGACAAAACTTTGAACAACTGTCCATCAAAAGCTCTTTTTTTTGTTTGGACAAATAACTGACCACCTGTGGTTATTGTTAATTCTTCACATAACAGTAAAAATGCCACATGTTAAACCCCTACGGGCATCTGAAAGAGAAAGAATAGAGACAACAAGAAATGAATCCCTGCAATAACAGCTGCAATATGTAACTGTATCACCACAGAGAGGGAATATACAATACAGAAAGCAAAAGAGAGATTACAGAATTCTGCATTGTCAGTTGCCATCTAAACCACAATAAACAATAACACAACAGCAGAAACTACTGCTTAAAAAATATTATTAGCTTTATCAACACCTCACTGCAGGCTCAATAAAAACTTAACCGTATACGCTTTACAAAGAAAGTATTTATTGCAGGGCTATTGAGTCCACCCCCTGAAGAAAATTCAGTATGCACTGCAGGTTCAACCTACTAACTCTTATTTTCAGGAACTATTTGAATGCATACAAACAAAACAAAATCCTGCTTTGTAATTTGCTGTTGTCTGACCCTACGCAACAAATCACTGTTTAAGGTCAAACACCCAAGAAACTCACAGAAACTGCAGAGACAGCATGTACCAGTCACCACCACAGCTGAGGCAACAGAGTGCAGTGCTTAATAGTCTCTCTGTAACACACACACACACCTCTTCTAAATGAGGTTCTCCTAATCAGAAATTGACTCTTTAAAAATGTCTTTACAGACTTAAAAATTCCCCCCCCCCCCGCTGTGGGAGACCTTGATGATGATAAAAGTTAAGTTGCCACATGTTCACTCTTCAGCTGTAAGCCATGCTGCATTTAAAAGGAACAAAGAAATGGCACATTTCAAAGGGGACTTTGGTGCAGAGGCAGTTGTTATTAAAAAGGCGATCAGGCATCCATGTAAATAAAAATGTTCCGGTCATAAGAATTGTACCAATCCTTTGCTCCTACCTCACGACTCTATAAAAATCTGTCTTATGTCAATGCTGTCAGAATGCCATACAGAACAACTATTGTCCCAGTAGATACACTGCTGGGAAATTAAATCAGGCCAGTAGGGTTGGCACCCATTTTCTGTGCTTGCAGGTCAACAACAGGACTGCTGCCTCCCATGAAAATGAGAAAATGGTGTATTAATGTGGTTTCTGTCTCCATACTGCCAAAGAAACTACGAAAAGCCTTCCAACTGGTGGATGCATATATCTGTTTGTGTTCACATGGCGCGTGTGTGTGTGTGTGTGTGTGTGTGTGTGTGTGTGTGTGTGTGTGTGTGTGTGTGTGTGTGTGTGTGTGTGTGTGTGTGTGTGTGTGTGTGTGTGTGTGTGTGTTTGTTGGATGGATGAATAAATCAGCCTCAAAGAGTGCTTGGCAACGCATGCTAGTGTGATTAACACTGTGTCACCCACAACAGACAACTGTCTGGCAGCTGCCCCAAGCGGCCGAGCTCATCAAGTAGTAAGCTCAAGTTGGGGGGCCTTCAGAGACAATACCCAACACACAGTCTCACACAGAGTCACCATGGATGTATAGTCACCCACAGCAATTAAAGCGGAGTCAAAGATGCTGTTTCCATGGGTCACATCATGAACAGATACTGACTGAAAATTGTGTTTTCACGTTTGTCTGAAAGGTGATCTTTGCTACTCGGTTTGATGTTCTGAAGCTGTTACAACAGTCAACTAATAAAGTCCAATTCTGTGATGAATCACTGCCATTCACAGGTTATCTTCTGCCTATAATTACTATACTTTACTGTACTGTTACTTCAGTACACAGTTGTTAGAATAAGAGTATCTGCATCAAGAAGAAAACAGGATGAAATGCATTCACACAAACTTGCCTTATGACAATTCTACCAACTTAGAACAAGCAATTTGCTTTATAATGAACTACAAACCAGACACGCTGTGAATAAATAGGAAGTCATAGGTGAAACTTGCAGTAAAATCTGAGGGGCCTGTATCCTCAAAGAGAACACCAATTAAAACCCTGTTTGGTTCTTTACAATATAATCATCTTCTTGTGCCTTCGGGTCCCAAATCTATTAACTCAAGTGAGGCTTACTTGCAATGTAACCTCTCTCAAAAAATGTTGACATCAAAGGCAACAGGCCACAGCAAACTAGCATCCCACTTCCGGAGTGGCAGACCATTAAAAAAAAAAAAAGAGTACTTAAAAGGGATTAAACAAGCCAATTCCAAACAGATTCCTTACAGACTGAGTCTAGAAGAGGCAAGAGAGGAGGAGGAGGAGGGATCTAGGAGGAGCACATGATGGAGAAACTAAATTAGCAAACTGTGTGTTTTTGTGGTCTTGGCAATGGAGAGATCCCAAAGGAGAGCTAATGACTGTAGTGGTATCTGGCATAGGGGCCAAGTTTCCTTGACTGCTTTAAAGTTGCCTCCAGTCCATAGCCACCATGGCATGAGCAACATATGCTGAGCTATCTTGCAATTATACCATTATCAAGGTCTTTCCTCCCACTGATTTCCATTATGTGTTGCTGAGCAGATTTTACAGGGACTTTGTACTTCTGCTCCTTCTGAAGGAAATAAAGTATGTACAGTCTGACCTATAGGAAAGCAAGCAGCACTGTGAACAATGGGGTTGACTAATAAACACAATTTTCATTCATCTGCAAAATCTGACAAAATCAGCAACAAGCTTGTAAGCAAAAGATATGTACCAATACCAACTGTCAGGTATAAAATAGGGATGCATCGAAGCAACTTCTTTAGTCCCGAAACTGATACCTGGGGTTTAGGTAACAGCTGATACAAAGTACTGATCTAATACCAGTATTTAATTAATAAGCTGTATCCCTCACTGTGTGGAAGTGACTGGGATCATTCTTTTATGTGTAAGGCAACATCATTACAAGGTGCACCTGAATGCAGCATGAGTTTACGAGGGGCACCTGAATGCACAATGAGTTTACAATCGGCACCTGAACGCACCATGAAGTCCCATCGGAACCCACACGCTTTTCCTTTTGTTGTTTGTTTACACAACTTACTGGCAAGGCAAAATGTTGCCACACCGGTGACTTCAGGGAAGCAGGATGATTTTCCAGTAAACTACTGTTACCCTGTGTGTTTAGCTGCATGCTACCTATAATAAGCTACGCTATGTCATCTGCGTGTTGTTGTTTTTTTCTTCGGCGCACACAAGTAGGCGGGGGTGGAGAGAAAAAAACAGCAGACTATAAACATAGAATTAATTAAATGTCAGCGATACCTGATCCAGCTATTTGGGTCAGTATCTGTCCGATATCAGTATCAGTATATGTTGTATCCCTAGTATAAAACAGTGAGACAAATCTCAAACATAACACTGATGCTGTATCAACCAAATTAAACAAGTCCTTGACCATAATACAATTTGAAAATTGCAGAAAGATAGAACCGCGTACAATGAAATACTAAATGTCAAAACTCCATTACACCAGACATTTAATTTGAAAACAACTTTCTAACCCAAAACCATTTTGGGTAAGAGGTGAAATCTTTATTTAAGCCTCACAGACGGTGCAGTGAATATTTTATGTCCAATATGGTACTTTCTTGTCTCAGATACCATTAACTATACTTCAGTGTACCTAATTTGATTAACGCTGCATTCCTCATCAGGGCTTCTGTGTTACAAATCTCATTTCAGATCCCAGGAAGGACCTGAATTTATAAACTCTTCAAGGACAACAGACGAGTAAACACAGGGTGGCAAGGTATGCAATTTAACACTTTCAATGCAACTTACTCTCAACTCATCAGAATCTTAATCGCTATATTTTAGGAACATAATCTAGATTTATTTTAAGGAATATGTCTTATTTAATACAAAATACTCTTTAAGTCTGAAAATAAAATATGCAGCAGAGATTTTTGCCCTATGCAGGGACAACAATGGGGCAAAGTGACCACTGCTAGCTGTTGTATCTCTGTGACCTCTCATCTGTCTTAAGAGCCCTAAACAACAGAGAGGAGTGGCCAGATTTTATTGTCCCAGCATGAGAAAAGGAGACAGAGCTGCTTTAGCTTGATGGATAGGGTCCAACTGGGAGACTGGGGCTGGGATAAAGGAGCTGTATCCCGCCATAAAACTTTGCTGCTCCCAGCATTTACGTGCACAGAACCTCCTGTGTTTTAGTGTAAATGTATGTGTGTGTAACAGGGACTCTATGTTATCAGAATGATTCATACATGTGAGACAGGTTGCAACAACTTGATATAAAACAATACAAGCCCACAATACTCAATTCTACCTTTGTACTCTGCTGGAGAGCAGTCGAGGTGAGGGGAGGCGGTCTTTTCCCTTTAATTTTTGCATTGACTGTTGAGTGAAACCATCACGTCAGACAAAGGCAGAAAGAGCACACTATGAGACATGCATCTACTTTATACAGTAAATATTTGAACCAGACTACCTGTTAAAACCAGCCCTGAGGTGGTAAATCAAGTCTCGGCTGGTAGATGCAGTGTAAGCATAAATGGTCATATGCTATGTAAAGACAGATCAGTGGAGGGGATTGAATGAACAAGAGACGAGTCAACAATGTCTTGCTGAGTTTGAGTCACGTTTAGTCATGTTAAAACTACTACAGATTTCCAAAGGAAAAGAAAACATGTTATGACACAATGGCCTAGTTGTCTCTACAGTCAAAAGTAAATAAAAAAAATAATGGTTCCATGAATTTTGGGTGATTGAAATACGCAGTGGGCTGGTGTTGGGCTACTGTGAGCCTACACAGTTGTAATTTGCTCCTCACCAGTGCTACACAGACTATATTGGTCCTTGCCATTACAGCAAGAGCCTTATTTTAAGTGTTGCATTCTGGGCCTATTGTTGTACCGAATTGCAGTGCAAAGCTACATATTAAACAAAATGTCCAAATACTTTTTCATAAATATACTGTGCCAAATGCTTTATTAAAGTTTAATTTGAGTTATGGTGAAAAATGGCACTTACAATTGTAACAAAGCACTAGAGGGATTTTCTTTTTAAGCTGTACACCACCACCGCCATTTAGTCACACTACCTGCATAAGTTCTGCATTGGCTTCAGTTATATAGCAACTAGCAGTTTTTTTGTTTCGTTTAGAGTAAAAAACTAACTTGACCTGTAATATTTTACTTTATTCCATATGTGCAAACATCTTTTCCAGCTCTTACTGTGGATATTTAACTATAAGTCAATCACTGAGAAACCACACAGCGCTCTTCAAAGAAAACATGTCACAGACAGAAGTGGTAAGGCTAAATTATTGTCCATATATATTAAGGCAATTGCTGCGAATGATGGTTTAGATGACAGTATGTTTGCCAAGTACACACTTAAGATTTAGTATGGCTTTTAGGCTTTCATCTCAACTTTCTCTTCAGTTTACATTAGCTGAATCACTACATTAAAGTTATATAGTGACAAATGAATTTATAAGTACTGAAAGCAAGATGATACATCTGCCTCTGAAATACAGTTTTTGTCTAAGCCTTTGGGGTATGTGGTATTTGTTCCATGAAACCTAGCTTGCTGATTTTTTCTCCTGATCTTCCACATACCTGAATCCTTCTTGCTCCCCTTGCCTCCATCTCTGTTCTTCTTCAGCACTGCTTTGAACATGGCAAGATTCCTGCAGGCCTCTCTGTAGGGCCCCTGGAAGGAAAACAAAACAAAAACAATTCAGTCACTCACAGCCACGACAAGACAACAGTGTTGTCAATCATGCAAAGCTATTGAAATTTTCAAGCAATACAAACATGTGTATTTCTATTCATGGGACAGAACAGAGGCCATTTCCTCTATTCACGTGATAATGAGAAAACCATTCTTCAAACAACTCCATAAGTATTTTTTTTTTTTTACCAAGGACTAACCAAACGATACAAAATGTGTCCTATTAAACCTAACATAGAAATGGAAAAACAGTGTATATCCGCATTTCATACTGCTTAGCTGGCACCCGCCTGGGAGTTTTCCCACAGCACTCCCAATCCTGCAGGTCATCAGTGGAGGGGCGCATGGAAAGAATGCTCTAATATTTAAACAGAAAAGGACAAGTTCTGCTATCTTGTTATGCAGGAAAACACTCTGTCGAATGCCCTGAATTCCACATGTAATTGATGCTATGTGGCTTAACTTGGGTGTTTGCAACTGCTTTCCATGGACAATCCCAAGCTAGTGTGCATTTTGAATCCTTAGAGTTAAACGGTATAACATAAAGTCAAGGTCCAGCCTGGATATGCCTGGATGTGCTTGTTTACTTTGGGATTATTTATAGTCTTATGTAGTTGTACAATGGTAAAAACATACTTAACTAAACACTGCGGCAGTTAACACAGTTAATTGTGTGGCATATTTGGTTTCTAACCCTCTAAAAACATTATAGGTTACTACCCTACTGTATTAATAGCTTCAGAGCAATCTATCCCATGAAAAGAAAGTTTTCGACCAAATAAGGGTATGCCTTTTGCAAACAAAACACACAGTCCTTGCACTGAGTTCTCAACCCCAGTAGCCAGGCTTTAAATATCTAGGTCCTCTTACTGCTGCTGGGAGAGAGGCTATTGATCGGCCCTTTTTCATCCTTGATGGTGTCAGAGGAAACATTGTGAAGCAGCGCCTCCACTGAATCCGTTATGGGAGGTGAAGGTGTAGGGGGCAAATCCCTGAGAAACCTCTGTACCTCAACTCAGCCTTGACTGTTCAAAAAATTAACTTTTCATGAGGTTTCACTTCACCGAGTCAAAATCAAGATTATGAATGCAGTTTCAAGGCAGCACATGATTACTGTACTGGTGTTTCATTCTAAAGTATCCAGGGAAAACACACACAAAGCAAGCCCATCACACTTTCCATCCCTTCTCCATTTATTTTACCCCATACCTTCTGGAACTGATCCATTTGGCTATTTTCAATTTCTAGGCTCTGTTCAATTTTCAAATAATATAACAACAATGCCCTTTAAACAAAGCCTGTACTGAAAACCGATTTCATTTAAAGCTGCCAAACATTGATTTAATACCCCACCTCTGTCTCTACATCATATGAACTAAATGAAAAGTATCTCATAAACATTCCTTCATATTTCAACACTACTGCACTACTCTGCTTTGAAAAAGAGAAATGTTTTGTGATATGAACTAAATGATAGTAATGTATGTCTGGTATGTTTTTGACTGAATATTACATATTGATGTAATAACAGGGAGGTCAGATGGCAGGATCAAGTACAGAGCAGCACTTCTGGAACTGGATTCAGTGAATGCTCAAAAATGCACAACAATGCACAGCTGTCTGAACAAAGACAGTAAGGTAAACGCCAGGTGTGATGCATGTAGTACAGTGAGAAACAGATCTGAGGACTGTGCCTATCAGTGGCGGCTTGTCAATAGAAGCCGCTAGGGTGCTGCCCCCATCAAATTCCAGAAATATAAATGTATACAAAAATGATATAAAAATAAAATTAAAATAAAAAAATAAAAAATAAAATAAAATAGTTTACTCATACGATGTGCCAGCTGGTAGTAAGACCCTCAGCATTTAATAAAAACTGGCTCGGTTAACTATTTTCTACGTTTCAATGTGTTTCATGCAGTTTCATGGGCAGGGATGGCGGACAAATGTCTATCTGAGTCCTTAAACTTTCGGCAAGCATGTGACCTGAAGCTGGTCTCTAATTGGTTTCTTAAAGATTATCCTCTGGGCGCACCTCGCTGCGTCCCTGGCGAATCAGAATTGGATACATGTTATTTTATCCAATCTGATTGATTCTCGACACCTCCTGTCATTCAACTTTACGCTCTTGGCCACTGCTGCGCTGACAAATCACACAGTGACACAGATCACTTTCGTAGAGATAATGGCAACAGTTAAACCAAATTCTGTCATTGATTTACAAAAAAAAAAAACTTTCAGAGGCCGTTCGCTGGAAGAAAAAAAAGCTTGTAGCTTGTAAAACATGTAGACTTCCTCTATGCCAAGCTCCAGAAGAAGAACATTGATTCGGTCAAAGGGAGCATCCAACAGTTCCAACAGGAAATACAAAAGATCGGGTAACTGTATTCCTGTAATATGATCATTATTTGCTTTCTCTTTCATTATTAACTCTCTTTCTCTTTTGCCAATATTATAATAACTTATATTTGTCCTTTGCAGAAACTCTCTCCATTCCATTGGTGAGCAAAGCAGTGGTTCTCGGCCAACAAAGAGGCGCCGGGTGCTCAGTCCAGAAGACGGAGAAGGTGAGTTTGTTATAGAAATCAGTCAAAATACCATTTTACATTATTGTTGTGCTGCAGAGATGTCCTGCCCACATATCATATTCTACAGACTCAAGAAAACATTTTTTGTTTGGTATAAATCCTTACAAAAATATAAAAAATATAATAATTTTAATATTATACAACAGCATCTTGAAAAGAATAAATTGGCAACATAAAAATAAATGATCAAATGAAATATGAAGTCATAAACTACCCACCATATATATATATATATATATATATTTTTTTTTATTTTTTTTTTTTTATTATTATCTCTATAGGTCTGTGACACCATCCTGGGACACACTAGGGAGCGTTTCTCCTTCACAGACCACCTTGTCTGTGCCACCTTGTTGTCATTACCACACCGATGACCAGAGGTGCTTCTCAACCTTGAAAATCTTTCTCAGAAACACCATGACCCAGGAGAGGCTGAATGCACTGGCCATGCTGTCCATGGAAAAGAGACTTGTTACTGAGATGACTGACTTTAATCAGAGAGTCATTGAGAAATGTGCTTGCCAGAAGGAAAGGAGAGCAAAATGTATGTTCAAGTAGTTAACATACTTTTTGGTAGTGGGTGGGAGGATATAGTTAAAAAAAAAAAAAAAAAACTCATTCAGAGTCACTATCTTCTTATGTTTGTAACTTGAATCTTGTATCATATTGTCTTGCTCTTCTTAAATATAAAATACATAGGCCTAGTTGTTTAAATAAAGTAGTGCTGGTTGTTTTGCCCAATTTCAAAGTACTGCCCCCCCCCCCTCACCAAAAAAAAAGCTCCCCCCAAAAAATAATTATCACCAGCCGCCACTGGTGCCTATCTGTACAGAATAGTGTAGTTCAGAATAGTATAGTACATCATAGCATAGCAGAGCACAGCATAGCATAGGATAGCATAGCATAGCATAGTGTCAGTGAACTGCTGACTGCTGTGTGGGAGCTGGCTGCTCATCTCCACAGTAACAATAAACATCACCCAGGTTAACCCAAAGGAAATGAGAAACGCCCTCTTGAAACTCCAAAAGCCAACATGACAAATTCCTTCCATCCCCTCCACCCCCATCACAGCTACCAGACACACACAGCCAGTACCCACAGTAAGAATGAGACACCACCTCTTCACAGTCATTACTTTTTATCCTGAGGTGTGCCTCATTGGCAATTTTTATCAAAGGTGGGGGGAATTAAGCCCTGAACATTACTCGAAAGAAAGCCAAACGTGTCTTATGACAGTGTTGTTGTCAAAAACAGATTTAACAATGACATAGTGATGATAACATATATTGTAAACAAACCAAGTGTCATTTGCTTGCTGGGAGCCATGACATAAATATAGAACCTGTGCTACATCCAATAACAGTGTGAATGCTTTCCCCCACAAGACACTGACACATTCTTGCCAACTGAACAGACAACTATGACACTAGGTTGTAATAGCCACAGATGGTCAGGGATCAAGATGATGTTTTTATTGTACTGACTCCAACAATGTCTGGTAGAGGTGCCCTACCAGACAGTGAAGTGAAAGTATTGGGGAGACAGTACAATTAGTAATATGTTACTGGCTCTTTGCACTAATTAAATCAAAATATAACCAATATTTGCAGGTATAACTGGGGTTGTAAAGGTGTTGCTTTACGTTAGACCAACTCTGTGTATGTTGGGAAATCTCTAAACTCCCTGGCCCCCTGAACCACCCAATGTGTGCTATGCAGTTTTAGCTCTCCAAAACCATTGTGAAAATTGGGGCAGCATTCAAACCATATATAAGATATAATTGTCTTATAGTTAAAGATCCTCTGTTGCAGCTAACACTTGTCACATAAGCTAGAAATCTGGTGTTTTTGATATGAGTGCGGAGTGCTGACATTTTACTAACATTTTACAAACATTAATTATAGCTATACCATGAACTGACAACTTACATGACCATGGGTCTCAGTTACATCTACTTATATACTAAAGAAATCCTCAACATAACACTAACATGATGCACCCTTGCCCTGCAGAGACAAACTATTTTAGTCTGAGTATCTTCATCAAGTATTTTGTATTCATGAATACATTTTTTAAAACAGGTGTGAGGACAATGTGTTGAAATTGCCTAAGCCTTAGGCTGGAGGTAGATGTAAAGAAATTTGATGGATCCTACAATAGCAAAGACACCACAACCAACATCAAATGCAGCTAGGCTGAAGCTGTGGTGGGGATATAACTGTGACCTTTGAAAAAAAGTCTCCTCAGAGATAAGTCATGGACTGCACGGTATGCAGCAAGACTGGCATCAAGATTCCTCAAGCACTCAAAGTAAGGTCTATCCCTATGCTTTTACGCTGTGTTTGGATATCAGCCTCAAAGCATGCCCCCTCAGAAGGGGCCTCTCAATATTAAATCAGAGCAGTGAAAGTCCCACAGTATGGCTCACAGGTCTTTGTGGACACACACAGGCTGAATGATCAAAATAGACTCTCAATATTCACATTTGTTCTGTGCAAGACACCCCAAGATCAAACAGAAGCGGCTGAGAAACAGCACAGTATTGTGCTTAGGGTACTGCCTCTCTGTTTATGTCAAGAAACCAACAACCTAGTCAATCATATGTCCTCATCATGTTTCAAAATGTCCTAAGCAACTGAAGAAACACACAGTGTAGACCTTATTTGGGCAATAACATGTACGATTAAGGATGCTTCCCCACAGCTGGCATTTTCAACCAAGCATATGTCAGCTCTACGACCTTCACATGTGGATGGTGTGTTACCTGGAACAGCTCAAGGCAACAATAAAAAGGACTCTGGTCTATTGTACAATGAAGAGGTTTCCTTTCACAGAAGAGAAATTGGAAACCAGGATGGTAAAGGGGGGCCTTGGGTTATAAACATGTATGTTTTCCAGGTCATTCTTGACTTGATAGAGTTCAATTCCATATATGTTATAAGGAAGAAAAGATCCTCACCTACACAATGAAGATGTGACATGTGGTTAATAGAGCCATCTAGCTTTACCACAGTCATCTGAGAAGACAGCTATATATAGAACGGAAATAGGATTGTTTGACCCCATCTCCTCTGGCAGGGAAGGATTTCACATACATTGGTGGTTGGTGAGTTAGAACCTGCTTTGTCTATTGTGTTTTGGCACATAATAGAGAGAGTAGGGCTGAACGATTAATTGCATTTGCGATAATATCGCGATATGTTAAAACCCGATTTCCTAATCGCAAAGGCTGCAATTTGGTCACATGACTCGCGAGAGCAAATCAGTCTGCACTCCGCAGAGAAAGCATCAACTTAGCATGCTAACGCTACACTGTACCTTGAGCTGATTTCTGTCATTCAAACAACTCTGAGTTGTAGTTTAAAACTTTTACAGCCATTTTAATAAAATTAAGGGTTTTATTCTGGTTCGAGTCCATACGTGCAGTTAATGGATACAGACACGCAGAACTGAAGGCTCGGTTGGCAACTAGCTCTGATTAGCGGTTAGCTCCGGTTAGCGGTTAGCTCCGTTATAAAGATATGGAGTGGAGGAGCTGCCACTGAGAGGGGTAACAACCAGACTCTGATAAATGACGTTCGGGGAGCTTTCACAGCAGCGTGGCCGCGGTGTTTCAACGGTTTTATTAGTACAGTTAATCCCACGGCAAGAACACCAGCAGCTAGCTAACGCAACGATAGCCTCTCTGAGCAAGTGCACACGGCAGCACGCAACTTCACGAGGGGGAGGGGCTGGAGGCAGCTCCTCTCTGTGCACTGTAAAAAAAAATACACTGTTGTGTGTGTGTGTGTGTGTGTGTGTGTGTGTGTGTGTGTGTGTGTGTATATACTATAATTTTACTTTTTTAACTGTCTAGTATGTAATTGTGTGTTGTTCATACTATAAAATGATTTATTGTTTGTCTTTGTTGAATAATACAGAAGACAAAGCTTAAAAAAATAATCGAATCGAAATCGCAATATTTGGGGAAAAAATCGCAATTAGATTATTTTCAAAAATCGTTCAGCCCTAAGAGAGAGCACCCTTAAGCTCAGATCAACTTCACCACTCTTCCAGGATTGCAGCAAACAGCTATTTCCCACCTA
The DNA here is from genome assembly GCF_008315115.2 of Sander lucioperca. NCBI lineage: Eukaryota > Metazoa > Chordata > Actinopteri > Perciformes > Percidae > Sander > Sander lucioperca. The sequence continues at coordinate 22,994,325 of NC_050180.1, forward strand.
TGCGTTCATCTCTAGCCTGTTGAAACGCCCTGCCAGCTCTCCTCATCAACAAATTTTACATGAATGATCACTCACAGATTTCCACACAGTTGTCATAGCAACATGGACATTTTCACCATCGGCTGACCCTCTAGTTAGTTTTTCAAACACGGCCTCAAAGTGATCAGATTTTTTTTAAAACGCTCCTGTGAACTCCATAATTATCTATTCTTTTGTTATCCATTCACTGAGTGCAGGAAACAGGCCCGGCCTGGACGGTGAGTTCAAGTGGTCCATAAACAATGGGAAGTTAACTAACAAACCCTTGAAGGAGGAAGTGTGGGGAGTAGGTATGGAGGACAGCACAGTCTCAGTGCCGGCCATTGTAAGCAAAGGTTGTTATTCACACTCACATGAGTGGAAGGGAAATAACAAAAGAACAGACATTTTTATGTAACTAGTCTACCAGTTTGAATTGCTTTCAGCACAGCCCCCCACCTTAGAGCCTATGAGAAGCTGATATTCATCTTATGAGCAGAAAAGGGAAATGTCTTGGAATGCCAACAGCTGACATTAAAGAGTAAAGACAATTTTTAAGTTGTTAATACTACACCCCCAGCTTGTATAGTTTGACAGGCCAACAGTTAAAACCCTGCAACAGATCATACAGGCATGTCTACTTGCTAAACATTTCAATTACATTTTACTCTGTTAGTTTTGACTTTACCCAAAAAGCTTCAAGATACTTTCAACTTAAACATGAGGTAGACAAAATGGTGTACCTAGTACAACAGTGCATACTTGTAAATTACAAACACACTACTACAAAAGGTGTAGCATATCTAGGGTAATTAAATGCCAGGGTTCTATCCAGAACCTCTGAGTATGATGTGGGTAGTGTGTTATCAACTTGCAAAAATCAATCACCAAATCAGCATATTGTGTATGTTGGCAGCCAAAATTGCACAAGAATATGCATTTAAAATTGCAATTTTAAAAGTGAAAGGAAGTAGAGTGTGCAGCATCATTGTTTCATTCTTTAAAGCCAATTGGCAGCAATTGGCTTTAAAGAATTAAAAGAAATTAAAAGACGTCTGACAAACAGCACCTTGATGCTTACGTTTTCAAAGTATGAGATAACAGAGCTCCAAGGAGGCAAGGAATGTGCTGCAGGAATGACATATTTAGGCGACAGAGCTTATTTTTGCAATAATCCAAAATAAGCTCTGTGGCAAACAAAAGCTAATGATACTTGCACGTTCTGTTCAGCAAGATAATCTTCAAAAATGAACACCACAATTATAGTGTTTTGTTTTTTTACAGTTGTATCAAATTGGGTATTGAGAATTATGGAATTTCGATGGTATTGGTATTGACTACTATATTTCTGGTATCGTGACATCACTAGTCCAGTCACAGACATGGGCTGATTCAAAGTTCTAGCTTGGGGCAAAGCCAGCTAGTTTCTTATTGAGGAGGACTAGCCACATGGCTCAGCGTGAAATTAAAAAGGATAACAAGTCTGATCTGCTCATTAGACTGCCATGGGAAAAGCACTGTCATTTTGAAAAGACTGATTCACCCTCTGGGGCCACTTGTCCTTGATCTTTTCTAATATGACTGATGAATAAATCCAGACACAGGCCTACATGCTGGTGCAGCAGTGACTGTGTCTTTTTATCCCAGCAGTGTTGCTCTAGAAGTGTCAAGGCATGTTTTAGAGTGCAACCCTTGCTCTGAATTCACAGTTGCACCCCAGGCCATGGAAACTAAAGCTGAAACTAAAATGTTGGAAAAAGACAAGACATTGCACATCCTCACCAGATTAAAATCAAAACTAAGCCAGCCACAGCCTTACATAACCTACACTGATTTAGCATTGACAGATCGGAGTTTGACATGGATTTATGAATGAGTTAACAGTGCAGTGGGTCTCCTAAGCTTTCACATACCAGTTTCTCCACTCTGAGCCTTCTCTACAACAATTACACACTCCTTACATCACACCAACAACCACCACTCCTCTGAAATCATCAGCCAGCACCAGATATTTAACTGCATGCTGCGTAACAACAATCATCTAATCAGAGTTAAAGCCATTAACTCCTGCTATCACTGCTGATTACAGTATCATTCTATTACTGATTTACCATAGCAATCAAGTGTTAATGAACATCTGGAGTAAAAAAATAAATAAAGCTGTACCATTATTTCTTACATTTAATTTGACATTTGCCTCCCAGGAAGCCTGGTGTTTGATTAAGGGTAAAACATTAACAGTAGTGTTTAAAGTCTACAAGAAGTTTGCGCAAACACTGAGAGATTCTCCTCTTGCTAAGATTTATCGGTCAGAGGGTCACATATAATGTACTGACTTTAAATGAAATACTATGCCTAGTAAGCCAGAATTTTAGTCAGTGCATATTTATGTGGATGGGACAGACTATAAACATGAATTACCCCTTGGGGATCAACAAAGTATTCTGAATCTGAATGTGAATTCAACAGGGCTTCAGACCAAGAAGCACTTTGTAGATAAGATGCCACACCCACTTGTCAATTTTGTAGTGCAGGTTTATTCTTAGCCTGTCTCACTTTATCTATAGTGAGTGAACTACTTATATCATTAGACATTTTCCTGGGAGTATGAACATGTCAGTAACCAGAACTACTAGTTTGTCTTATGATGACAACTTCTACCACCACCACTACTACTGTACAACTACTAAACTTAAAACTCAATACTAAATACGAGCCTCACAGTCTAGTTGCCACAGAGATGCCTTTATCCAGGTTTGTGATTTCACAAAGTGCTGTCCCATTCATACAGCTATTGGAGACCATACACTCTCCTGCAGTCTCCTGGATCTTTGCTGATCATAGAAGTCATGTTAATTAAAGTCTGTGCGGGTCTAGGTGGTTTGTTTTCCTCTTGCTGTGAAAGAAAATGACAATTTCTGTAGATAGAACTGCACTAGCTGCCAAAGCTAAAATAATCATGACACATTGGAAAGAACACTAATTCTGCTTTATCAGTTTGCCAATGTCAACTAAATTGATCACAAAATGAATACTTAGTAACAAAATGAATACTTAGTAACAAAATTAATACTTGTAAGTAACTTGTAACGAATACGAAATTTTACACTTTGGTATGTCTGAGGCACTCTGCATCACTACACCTCTCTCTCTCTCTCTCTGGGGCTTTCAAAAAAGCTTGACAAAAATGTAAATCAGTAACAGCTGTTACTAAGAAGCACTTCCAAACACACACGTGCTTTAGATACACACATGCAAGCATGAGCACACTTATGCACATGCATAAACCTAAAACTGCATACACACGCTTGCTCACCTGGACTTTCAACTCATACTACAGAATATATGGAGGTTTTGGTATGAGGAATGAATTATTGGTATGTAATTCAGCAGACTGAAACACAAAAGCAACTCAATATGCATTGCTGTCATTCTGCAATGTTTTAATAGATGACAGGAGGGGAAATTAAATGGTAAGGCAAGGCATTTTTATACAAAACATATTATGAGCATTTAAGAAACTTGATCTTATTAAATTACAGAATATGCCAGTATAGGCTTGTGTATAATCCTTCATCCCAACGCAGAGAATGCAACATGATTTCTTTTCCTGGTAAATATCTAGGCATTTCAGAACTTTGGAATTTTTATATGATGTCCATGGCATGAGTCTTCTTTGAGAATGCTAATAAAGAGTACATAGGAAGTTGAGTATTACCATACTTTTGCAGTGTTAGCCATGTTAGGTTTTTATGATCACTCCTGCGACCTCATTGCAGAATATAGTGTCACCTCTACAGCATGGCATTAAACACAAAACAGTGCATAACGACCCTTTATTCAAGTTCAGAAGCTCAGGGGGTAACTGCTTCTTGCCTCTTCTGCTAAATTACACCATTATTTCACAACATGCCCTAATACCACCTCACTGAATTTGACATGTGAAAAATGTCTTGGCCATGACACATTATGAAAATTACTTACAGATAGCATAGGAGGTTGCTTCCTTGAGAGCTCTCATGATAAGTAGATAGAGACTTGTACTTTTGCTTTTGAGTCAAGCTAAAATCCCATATCTAACTGTCACAAAGCCCAACACCTACCAGAGTTTTGAATGACAGCTTTCATACCAGCCCAACACACCAAACAGTAGTTCATTTGAAACGTGCAATATAAGTTAGGTTTGAGAGCATCCTAAAAGTTTTACAGAACATTATGTTGGTGCTTTTATTTGTGGTCAGGATTGGTTTGTGGTATCAAGTGTCCTGAAATCCCAAATCCAGAATCCCACACCACAACATACAGGATTAATTCAATAAAATCTTGGTTTAACAGTATGCTGACTGTAGGTGTCCTTTCCTGAACCCAACTAATTTATAAAAATCTGGTTTTCCTATTGGAACCATGTGCTTCTGCAATGTGTAGCCCCTTTCAAAAGTACAAAATCATCATCATCAACTCAGTATGTGCTGTCTGTCGGTCGGGTCACTGGCTCCAATAACTTTCCCTCCTCAGCCATAACAATGCAACTCTGATGCCAGCATCTGTTACTGGCCAACTGGCTGGGGACCATGGGAACCAGGCTCTGTAGAGACTGGGAGGCAGACTCTTGTGGCCCTTTCAATAAGATGAGTGCTCTGTAGTGCAAACATCTCATAACCCTGCAGTTGGTAGACAATTGGGGTAGCTCTAGCCCTAGCATAGAGGCATGCAAATCCACTGTATTGGTTCCATAATCAGCGTAAAATTGCATGAAATTATGTTGGAACGTTAATACTGACTATCTTCAGGTTAACTGGCAGTCAGCATGATTGTCAGCAGCAAAGCCTTTTCCACCTGTTGAGTTGAAATTGGAAAATCAATATATACAGTGGAATTGCCCTTGAAGCTAGATTGTAACTTGACACAGGTAATAGCTAATGTTATGGCAGATAGAACGCCAAGAGGTTATGAAGACTTTATAACACTTTTTTTGAAAGAACACTGAATCGATGACTTCATGCATTCTCAAAGATCAAAGCTACATCTTGACATTTACAAGCAATTTATCTGAAGGGGAAAACAGAGCTTTGATTTTCAAAGCACCTGGCTGAGTTACAAAGGGATCATTATAAAATATGCTGAAAACAGCAATAGTCGTTTACAGCCAGTGGTCATACTTCAATGACTCAATCTATGTGGGCGAACAAGATTACAGTCCTGTAGACTTAAACCTACTACTATATCTGGGTTGGGTTCTGGTTTGAAAACCACTGTGTCCAATCACAAAATGCAAACTAACATTAGCATCAAACAAGACCACACAGTTATAAGAAAAGTACTGAACCTTGTTGCAAAACATCTGTATCCTACTGAGCAGGATGTTAATCCACAATAAGTATTAGGCTACCTATCATCAAAAGTTCTTGGATGTCTGTTCATCTTTAGAAAGGTTAACACATACAGTAACAAGCAATTTAGGCTGTTCTGCAGTGACATGTTGTCACTGTTCTGAGGCTCTAATGATTATTATCATCATGATCAATTGAGGTGTAGATTGTTTTTAAGTTAAGTGTATTTAAGTTATTGTACGTAGCTATGTACGTACGTATGTGTGTATGTTTATGTGTATATAAACACGTTTTATATACAAACTTATATCTGTACAAACTAGCTAGTCAAATGTTTATGTTTACCTTGTTCAGCTTTGTGGTCCTTGTTTTCATGTCTATTCCTGTGTGTACTTTGAGAGCAACAAAAAGCCGGAGTCAAATTTCTTGTGTGTTCTACTTGGCCATTTAAGCAGATTCTGATTCGGATAAATTTGAGGTTTTTAATGCCAAGACAACATGCATGTATGTAATAAATAAATGTACGTAATAAAAGACAAAACTCCAACGGTCAACTTTCTGGATTAACTAATCAGTTTCACTGTGGCTTGTTAGCTCCAGTTCACACACCAAACCAAACGGAAACGTTAGCTACCTGTAGGAAATGTTTGAGCTAACATAGCAACTGAGCTTGATGTTCAATTAGCTAACGGTAATATTTAACGTAAGTAACGTAACCGACACATAAAACAACGACCAAAGAGGCTAAATATACCCTGAATAAATAAAACACACTGCTGTCATTCCCGTTGGTTTTGACGGAAGCTCAATGGGCATGTCCCGACATTCCTCCCAACAAACTGCCACTAAAACTCCTGACAGGAACAATTTATCTCTACTTTTGTGACCCGGTTAACCGACACCTCCGGGTTAATTCCATCGACACAGCCAACGTGTGAATATTTCTTAAAGTCTTACCTGATAAATGTCATGGACATGAAAGTACCAAAAAAGTTTTCCCAGTCTTCCAGCGTATCTCCAAACGAACTCAATCCCCACTTGATCCACCAAGGTAGGCTACGGGACGCTGGGCTCCTCCTCCTCCCCGCATGAGGTCATCTAGGGAGGCACATCCACAGAGGGAAGGGAATCAAGACAAACTACCCCCCTCCTTCCTCCTCCACTTTTCCTCTTCCTCCTCATTTCTCTGTGAATGCCTCATGGACACGACAGAGATGCAAGATACATGTATTAGGACAACTAAGCTGCAGGCTAAGCTGCAGGCTTGCAATTTAAGGGGGGTAATCACGGGTTTGGTTCAGAGACATATCCAGAAATACTGAAGTCCTTAAAATCCTCCCAATCCCCCCCCCAAAGAAAGTCTCTGAAATAGTTTAATCTCTTGGATTTTCCATATTTTATTTATCTACTCATTAGGAATTCTGTAGTTTTGTTTAAATGGATCAGTTCTTTCAGTCCTGCTAATAAACTCAGCACAACATCGCTTTGTCTCAATTTTCCCTCTAATAAGCACCAGAAGTTGTTTTTATTTCAGAAAACTTCCTAGGAAATTATTAGGGCATTACGACTCATAAAATAAAAGTGTTTGATGCTGAAAATAAACCATGAGAAACGGTTTTATTTCCCAAATTAAAAGTCTAAATATTGTTTAAAGCCACACTGCCAGGAATACATTTCTGGTAGACAATGACTGAATCTTTTATTCATTTATTTATTTTGGTAGTCAAATTAAATATGCTGAGCCTAGACATACTGTATAACACTGAGGTATCACAGCTTTACAGGCCACATTTAAGTATAAGTCTTCTGTTTATCGTATTATTATTAAACAGGTAAAGGCCTCACTTTTGATTGGCTAAATTAACATTGAAGTTGGAAACTACCAAACTCACAGTTTTGGTAGGCTACTTTAAACCTCTTTATTTTGTGCAACTTTATAATGCACCAGTAGGCTTCATGTCAGAGTAGAGGTGAAACGATTACTTCATTAACCATAGAACTTTTTTACTCCATATATTAATCTCATGCCTATCATTTGCTACTCTGCAGATTAGGATTTTACACACAAGATATAAAGAAGCTTATAAAACACGGTGCATTGCTACATGAAACTATCCAAGGGATACATGAAAATGCTGCTTTGCATCAAAGATGTATCACTCTGTTTTGTTTTCCTCGAGACCGCAGAGGGTGGGGGGTGGGAGAAGGTTCTTGTTCTTGTTCAGTTTGTGTTTCTCTGTTCTGTATGTCTGCATATTAAAAAAAAAAAAAACAATAAAAAAATTAAATTAAAAAAAAAAAGATGTATCACTCTGAATGGGGCCAGTCTTTATAACAAGCACTTCTACTATAATACATGTAGCTGCTAATACTTGTGTTACTACATTGTGTTAGGTAAGGATTTGTATTTTGTCTGTTGTGTGTGTGCCTCCCCTCTCTTCTCCAGGTTGATTGCTGGTGATTGCTGAGTGAGTACACCTGTGTTCACTCAGCTCCCTGGATAAAGGAGGGAGGAGACCCCACCACTTCCCTCTCTATTCTCCCATACCTTTGTTATACTGGCTGGAAGCAGGTTGTGCTTACCAGAGCGTGTTTGAAATGTTTATCTTGTTCTTGGATTTTGTTTGTAATTTAGTCTTTGCTTTGTCATTTACGTGGAGCATTGCTGCACATTTTCTGTTTGTAATATTAATAAATTGTACTGATAATTTTGTAGCATGCGCCTCCCATCCTTCCTTCAGTTATTTTAACATCAATGGTTACTCTCTGGTTTATAGGGTCATAACAATAGCCCCAATACAATTTCAAATGTGACACTTGTAATGGAGTATTTTTATTACATGGTGTTCTTCAGTAAAGAATGTGAGCACTGTAACAGATTAAAATTAGGTTCACTTTAAATAGCCTATTGATACCAACATCTAAAATGACCAGTTGTCCCTCTACTAGCAATCTTATCAAGTATACTCTGTAACTTCCTCCTTGTTAACGCATAATACAAAAGGATGGGTTGAAACATGAGTCAAAGCTTTTATGTAAATTTAGCCTAATTGATTTAGGTTTGTATTAGTGGCTGTTAAAAGCAGGATGTCATTCAGTAGCTTTGTGTGTACTGCTGAGTCTACTTTCTGAGTCTACTATAGGCGTCATAATACATATCAGCATATAACTTAATTTAAATGTTACTTCTATCGAGAGGCTAAAATGTTTTCACCATGCAGGGATATACAACAGTATCTAATGAATGTATAATTAGGGATCAACCGATACTGGTTTTTGAAGGCAGATGCCGATTGTTAGTAGTTAATGAAACCGATAACTGATATTTGGAACCAATATGCATTTACAGTGAAAATGGAAAATCTTTAAGTCAAAATTAAGATTTTGGAATGTTACAAACTTCAACACAAAACTTTGTTTAAATGCTTTAAGCAATTATTTAATAAATGAGAAACTTTCAACATAACACAGTAAAAGATAGTCAGATAGTGTTGTGGGCGGGACATTAAGTCAGACTCAGTGGTGAGTGAAACCAAAGCAGAGGGACAGACACAGAGCTGTAGCGCACCTTTTAATTCGCTTTTAATCGGTTTATCCCTACTTCTAATCATGCAAAAGTGCAAATTAATGCTTACTGGAAAGGATTTCTATACTTTTGGACTCACCCAGTGTCGAGTGAAGCTCACAGCACACCTTAGTCTATGGTGACCTCATGAGGTGACAATATTTTATGCAGCTTGTTCTATGTGCAAAATTTGTCTCACCAGATGTGTTTAACAGAAGTGTAATGTCATAAAATCATTGTTTTCCTAGTGTCATTTTGCATTTTTGTGTAAACTGCAATATGAGTAAACCTGCATACATAAAGTGTACTGTGGTGATAGTACATTTTGAGACTGCACACACTCCTGTGTGTGAGGCAGTTATACAGTTGGTGTGCAATGTTTTCTCAGCAGTATGGTGGGCGTCACTGGGTCAGTGAGGCTCTTTAGATGGCGGGGGGGGGTATGGGCAGACACTGGCAGTGACATGCACCGTTTGCAAGTAAGAAAACCACCAAATGCTCCACTCTTCAAACAGTGCTTAAGAGGTCTCTGAACTGTACACACAGATGGCATCAAAGGCATGTGTGAACAGCATGAGCATTACAGAGAATTTAAGTTCGGCACATTGTGTTTACAAGGCTATCGGCCAGTACTTTGTTGGCAAACAGACGAGCAGATATCATTTGTGGGCTTTTTGTTACAAAGGCCCATGTGTGACCACACAAGATTGGGTGTTAACACTCAACCTGTTCGAGGGCGGAGTGGCTATAGTATTTACACTTGCAAGGATTTTTATTGAAACTGATAAATTAAGACACATTCTGTAGCATCAAAGTGTGCACAAGTATAACATTACTCAAAGACCGTGTTCATGCCCCACGGTCAGGTAGCTTATACTGCCTGCTAATTTAAAAGTCCCAAAGAGTAAAGTATTAAGTATGTGCACACTTATTTCCTCAATGTAAGGTGTGAGAGAGCATATTTAGGAAGAAATGAATATTTGTTAAAACAGTTTCAGTTTAAATAAAATTGGGATGTTTAATCTAACATAGTACTGAAAATTATGTAAAATCTGATCTGCCCTGGAGGGAATGTCTCTGCAAGCGCATTTGGCATTTTTCCGCAAGACATCTGGTAAACTGAACGTGTTGGTAATGACTTTAAATATTTTTTATGTTGCCCTTTACTATACATGTACACACCCTTAAGCAAAGCCGAGTGGGTTCTGTAGGCCTTTAATGGAACTTCCCAAAAGTTTTTACTTTCAGAAAATTTAACAGCAATACTACAGAAGTTCTTTTAACATGGAGGGCTTTTTTTTTTTTTTTTTTTTTTTTAAAAATCACAATAGTCAGGATTTCATCATTGGCGCCTTATGTAACACCAATTGTTGCAATGCACAGGGGTATGTATAAAAGTGAATAAATGCTTGAAAAAGCAATGAAGGTTCTAAGTGTGTTGGTGCATGCAACTTACAGTTGATGTTAAGTACAATAATTGAGTGTATTTGAGTTTAATAAAAAGCCATTTGCTGCCACCTAATGGCCATGTAGCTTACTTCAAAATAAACATTGAGGAATAAGGAGATCTGCAATATTGTGATATCTAGCCATGCAATTTTTTTTTTTTTTTATTAAATCTAGTAAGTGCCAAGCAATACATGTGAAGATGTCACTGGAGAAAGAGAAAAAAAAAAAAACATCTCAAAAACCTCACTTAACCCCCAACCCTCACATAAACATACCCAAAACACAATCTGGTTTTCATCAGCTGGGAAATACAAGTACAGCATTTCTCTTTTTATAAAAAGGAAAGGCACATTAAATGCTGGTTGATAATATTCTCTCAAACAAGCACAGCCTACAAAGTAAGTCTCTCCATAAACACTGACACTTTATACACAACCTGTCAGTCCCCTCATGTCTAACGCCTCACGTCTGTCTTTCACAGTTGACTTGACATGGTTCCCTCTGGGGCATTCTTGAACACGGGTTGTTCAAAACTTCCTCGGCTGCTGGATGAAAAAGATCCGCGGGCAGTGGGGCTTCTCGATTGCAGGGCGCAACTTGCTGTGCCTCACGCTCACTGGCATCTCTGTGAAGTCATGGCTCAGCTGCAAATACATCAGGCAGGAGTTTATTACACACAAGGCTCTGAGAAGCACTGGGACTAATCCAGCCAGTTACAGTTGTTTAGTATGAATTAACTTGAAATGCAACATAAGAACTGGCCATTTTAAATAAATTAATGTTTTGTTTACTTTGTCAAGAGTTCCTGCCAGAAGAATATTAACTTGTTGCATCCTGTTAGAGGTAGTGAGGGACCTGCTGCAAGACCACAAATTGTTTCAATAAACTTGTTAGAACATAAACAAATGTTAGTAACATTATCAAAATAATTTTAAACTTATGGTGTGAAGTAATGCATTTCTATGTCCTTTGGTTTAGTTTACAATTCAAATTCATGCATTTTATATTACAGATGCAGATCATAGGCCTACCTCAGTTTATCAGACCTCTTGGTCTCCTTCTCTGGAATTCCATGGCTGGAACCGTCTTCCAAGCTTTTTTTGGCTACCCGTTTACCTCCTGCCATCACTATTGACCCAGAGAACAAAACAGGTTTAAATGTAAATTGTTACCTGAAAAATCAGCTCTGTTGCACCTGTGTTTAGCAGATTTTAAAGATTACAGTATGCTGGGGACCCTGACTCCTTTCTGTAACTATGGAAAACTGTAAACAATCTTCAGCCTAGAAATATTGCTTTTGCAGTGAATATTGCTATTAAGACACTATACAGATGGTCAAACATATGGTAAGTAGGTCACTACTTGGCAGTAACTGGAGTCCAAGTTGAACGAATGGCCTACGTTTTAAAACAATGGTCTACAAATCTGAGGGGATTAAAGCAGTAACAAAAAATATTTACATTACACAAAACTACATTTTTACCCTTTAATAACCTTTGGTTTAACTACTAAGTATACTTTACAAGACAGAAAAGGTTGCAAAGCCACTGATGCAAAATCTTTGACATTAAAACGTGAATGAGTCTTTACAAGCAAGCAATGGTGTACTCAAAATGTTAAAGAAAAATTGGCGTTATAAGTAGGCTACACGTGCAATAAGGAGGCAGACTACAAAAAAATGGTCAAATAGGGCCTTTTTACGGTAGCCATTTTGACAAGTAAGCAGGGCAAACTGTTGAAATAGATCAAATTAATTATGGTCCCGTTCTATTTAATGGGTCACGGCCATTCCAGCTCATAACGTTACCAGAGCAATGGCGCACGCGCACCTAAATGGAACGGGGGAGGGGGGGGGCATAATTAATGTTTTTAATTATACACCTGTGTTTGCCCTGCTATGATATGTCAAAATGGCTGCTGTGAAAACGGCATATTGTTTCTAATAGAATTCGGTTTGCACGACAGGATTCTGCATGCGTTAATCGTGTCTATGAGGGTTCGGCAGGTGAGAACAGTTACTTTCACCAGCGGCCTGTTTGAAGACAAAGTGCGTGAATCACGGTTGCACAAGCGTCGGCCGAGGGATGCAACCAGCATTATCACAGAAATCAGCGATTCAATTAGTTTCCTACGATACGATTACAATGTTTTAACCGGCGTATCATAACAGGATGAAAAAAAATCTGATAAAATAATGTTACTTTCAACGACTCGGTCTGCACGGCTCTCTATCTGTGCGAGCAGTGGAAAAACAACAACAAAGCTTTGGCTTTAATGTAGTTAGAAAATTCAACAGTGCAACTCGAAGTCAGCGCAAACATTTACCTGCCGGAGGGTGACCAGCTTTCAGCAGAGGAGTCTCCTTCGCTCCAGATTTGGAAAGTTGCTGCACCATTTTCGTAACTGTCCAGAGAAACTGCAAAGAAAGTACGAAACTGTTTTCAGTGCGCACTTGTTTTTATGCTCAAACGGAGATGACGTCCTGTGTGGCGACAGGAAGTCCGCAGCCAAAGACACGCCTATTTGAATTTTCACTGATGTTGAGCTTTGACTAATTAAAGCAAAACTGAAACAGCTACACAGTGACCTCATATTGATCATTAACTTTCAGTTAATGTCTTAGGAATACGCCTGTATTTGTGTGCATCTATTTATTTCTCTTATTTTTTTCTTTTATTTGTTTATTTATTTATTTTTTGAAGGACTGTCTTATTTTGAAAATCTTGGCAAAGCCGTATTTTAAATGAAGTAGCCCAACCCACTGCTCTAAAGACAATGGACCTTGAATAATCAATTCACATTTGAAAACAATAATTGCTCAATAAGCTATATTAAAAAAAAAAAGGATCTTTCTTGAAAAATTATCCTTGCTTTTGTGTAAAATGCATATGCCCTGCCATTGTGGTGCTGCAAGTTGCACAACAATATCTTAAAATATACATTAATTTCCTCCTACTGGAAATAAACATTGATATCAGTATAGTGAGGCTGGCTTATACATTTTATCTTCTTTAAAATAAGGACCTCCTCATACTACGTGTCACTCAACTTAATGCTGCCCCAACAATAGGATGTCAACAGGATGTCAATCAAACAGATTTAAACCCCTGAGGGTGTGTAACTATGTGCATAAATCCAAAGAATCACATTTGACTTGCAATCTGCTTGTACAAATACAAATAACACAAATAATTTTTGTCTCCAAGTTATGACCTGTTGCTTCGCTGCAGATTTAAGCAGGTTCATTTAATCAGTGCTTTTCAGAAGTTTGGCCCTCAGCTATGCTAAGTTCAGAGTCATTGCCCTGTCTGAACAAGCACAGCTATAGCTGATTTTCTGCCGCATCATTGATGGAAATCATTCGTAGTTAGTGTCTTAGGCCATACAGTATGTGCTTGTGCAAAGTGCAGTAATGTACATCAACAACCTTAGCAATAACTGTTGGAAGTTCCAAGGTCCCCATCTGTTTGTCAACTGGCTTGGGCCAGTTTAACTAACACATTTGTTCAGGAATATACAGAACTAAAGTAAAATAACAACTGACATGATAAGGGCCTTAAGGCTGTCCTGCTTTATTACCTTATCTTGAAGCCTTGTCTTAACAAAAATCCCTGAGGCTAGTTTCAAGACCTTCATCATTTCAGTCTGGTATGCTTACTGTAGGCCTATGTGTTTGATACAGGTATCACACAGCAGACCTCGGACCAAGTAGTATAGAAAACGGTATATATTGCACAGTGAGAGGGAGGAATGAGTGGTTAATAGGTGACCAGCAGGTAAATCCTGCCACGGACGAGGAAACTGTTTCTAAAATGATGAATCAAAGATTTCATGTTTCCATTACATCCTCTTTTAGGGGAATGTGTGAATGTTAAAATGTGCTAATACGTGCTGCTGTGTTGCTCCCCCAGGGCTCATTGGGCCACAGCTTTACATTTCTCCCTTGCCACATTATTGACTGGGGAATCTGCAGCCAATCACAGACCACCTGGGGGTATATACAGGTAGATGCTGTGTACAGTAAAGGCAGAGGAGCTACACATCTGGTCCTCTTGGACATTAGTCTAGTTTTAGTGTATTAACTCCTACTTTAACTCCTTGCTAAGGAACTCCAGAGGGGAGAGCAACTACTTTGTTTCCTTCTCCCTTTTCCAGTTTATTGGCTTTATTTTCTTGTACTATTACTTTACTAACTTTACTTGTGTATTATGTTGCTCCTACTACTGTTCTATTACTACTAGGGATGTCCAGATCCGATCATGTGATCGGAAATCGGGCCCGATCACGTGGTTTCAGACTCGATCGGAATCGGACGTTACCTCCCGATCAGGACTCGGATATATATGTATATATATTCTCATTATTTTTTAACACATCTATAGTTATGCGGTGGCACAGAGTTAGACCCTTTTGACTCCACACAGAAACAGCAACGCGTGCGGCATGACATCACTTTGTTGCAGATGTGTTGGTTAAATGCCGGCAAAGTAGAACACGGAAGCAGCTTGAAGCGGAAAGCACGAGTATGTCTGCGGTCTGGAGGTATTATAAAGTTGAATTATTATAGAAGTATCGGATCGGGACTCGGTATCGGTAGATACGAGTGCGAGGGCAAGATACGAGGGCAAAAAAACCGGATCGGGACATCCCTAGTTACTACTACAACTGCTAATACTTTGCTGCTTCAGCAAATATTTAGTGATTGCAAGCCTGATCACTACTTTATAGTGAAGTAAATGGAATTCCTATTCCTATCAAAATAAAGGCCTAAAATGCCCAAAAAAAATCTTAGAAAGAAAAAAAGATTTAGATGTTTACAAGTTTATGTGGACCTATTAGACACAGTTTTATGAAACACAGGGCTGCTGATTGAAAGCTGGCCTCCCTCCACTCATGTCTGTGTGGATACAATGTAATGAAAAAATGTTTCCTTCCCGATTGGAAACTACAGAGAAAAAAAAACTGTCCAAAAGAGAAAAAGGAGTTTGATTTCTCTTTTGGGTCTCTCCATATTCACATTCATTTCCATTTGTGAGCACAGAAAATGGCAGTACGGAGTGAGAAAGATATGTTTGTACTGTATCTGTGAAAAGATGCAATTACACGTGTTTAAAAAACAAAACTGACCTTTTATTATTTTAGCATGGTTGTGTTATGATGCCATCTTTGTCCACATATTTCTTCATATATTTATATATCTATAGAGATTTGACATGGCACTTTTTTTTTTTTTTTTTAACCAGTGCTGATGAGTGTAAACCAGGTAACATGTTTTTTTTTTCTGTATTTACAATAAAATGAAAGAAATGTACAAGACTCCATGGCATTACACAGCTTCAACATAAAGTACAGATACAATTTGATCCCTCTGTACAATCTAACATCATTAGTTTACTATTATTATTTTTTTTTCTTTTAATGGATATGAGTTCATGATCCATTTTGGCTTCAGCACATACACATTCCCCATCTTGACTCTTACCGCCAACCCTCGCTCACATGACTCACACCTTTCACCATGCTATCACAGCTAAGAGTTTCATAAAGAAAATAAAACTAACATCTAGACAGAGCAGGTCGCACGTCTCCTCGCTGTAATGTAGGGTATCGTCCCTCAACAGATCCCCAGCTTGATTCCATCTTCCTCTACTAAATAAAAAATAATATATATAAAAACATTCCTTGATTTCCTTCTTTGGCACACATTCCATCTTTCCATCTGCTATCGCTCAGTTGAATTCATCCTTCACACACAGGCATTCACTTTAAAACAAACACACTTATGAAGCCAAGTTCATGAAAACGTTTTGTCGGTTCTTGTGTGCTCCCCGGGCTTCTCGCCTCGGCTGAGGGGAGAAGACGCCCCATCAGGAGTATCTCCAGACCTATACCCAGGAGTCAGGAGAGCCAGGGTACTGCTCCGCCCTGTAGGATGGCCTCCGTGTGCTAGCGTAAAAGTCCACATAGTTGGTGGTGGATTTCAGTCCGTGAGGCTGGGAGCTGTAGTCGACTGTGGGCGGGTAGGTGATGACCTCCTCCAAGTACGGGTCGTCGTAGCCGTGGGGATGCTGCAGGTACATTCTGTACGTATCGTAGTTCCTCCTGCCAGGCTCCTCTGTATAATACACAGGCTGCATGGGAAAGAGACAGGTGGATATGGAATATGATGAAGAGCCAGCAGTGGAAAGACACAAACCACATTTACTCAAGTACTGTTATAATTCTTATGAAATGTAGCCATATCATGAAATCAAATGTTTTTGATACTCTTTAGATTTCAATTCCTAGAGATATTAAAAGGAAATGACCCATGTACTGTATGTAATCAAGGGTAAGTGTTTTTTTTTTTTTTTAAATATTTTCACCTCACTATTTACTGTTCACTCCCTTTACACCGCATCACAGCTGTATTACCTAATGCAAACCGGACATTTCCTACTGCTGCTGCCTCATATTCAAAACCTTCAAACTGGCAAAACCGGGATTGGCTCTTATTGTGAAGCAGGAAAAAGTGCATTCATCACCAAGGTTACCACCGACTGCGTTTGTTCACTAGGAACAAGTCTGCGAACCTAGACATGGTCATTTCTGGCATTTTTTGCAGGTGACCGGCTGCACACCTCTCGTTTGTTTAATCCATACAAAAACTGAGGTGTAAAAACATCAAGTTGTGTATTATTATTTTTTTTAAGATTATTTTTGGGGCATTTTTAGGCCTTTATTGAGAGGACAGCTGAATAAATGAAAGGGGAGAGAGAGGGGGAATGACATGCAGCAAAGGGCCACAGGTCAGAGTCGAACCCGGGCCCACTGCGTCGAGGAGTAAACCTCTATATATGGGCGCCCGATCTACCAACTGAGCTATCCGGGTGCCCTCAAGATGTGTTTTTATAGGGGTTATGTGCCAGACAATTTCTTGTCCAGTCTCCACCGGTTCTTCTCATCTAACTCTTAGCAAGAATGATATAGTATAAGTATATATCATAAAAAATATTCCTATAATATATATACAATGCACATGTTTTTTTAAAAACCAGTAAGCTAATCAATCACCTTTTAGCCCACACATCTAAAACTACTTCAAGGTAAATGGTAGAAATCCAGAAGATAGATAGAATTTGTCTGAAATAAATGGGGTGATGACTGTCCTCATGCATTAACTAGCCTAAATGTGATTGGACCCCCCCTCCCCCCGTTATCTGAATGGGCACACATGGATGTGTTCCGCAGTGACAAGCGCCTGAGATGCGCCCAGACCATCCCAATCCCAGCAGTCACATTCACTCTCGCTCAGACAATAGCTGATGAGCTGGGCCATTCCCAGCATCGCTATTTATTCGCAGTGGAATACGCGTCAGTCTCTTTGTATTAGTCAAGTGGGGTGGAAGAGCCAGCCATCCTCGCCAGATTTATACAGCGCGGTGGAGGGATCTCAAACAAGGGCCTTGTACCATTACTATCAAACACTTCCTAGAAGAAAAATATCGGTTTACAAAGGTGGGATCACCTCTAAAGTTAGATTTCTTAGTCTAAACGATGAAGCCAAGTAGGCCTGAAGTGATAAGTCAATCGTCAAAAAAAAAAGTTAAACATTCTCTCGTTCCAGCTGCTTTTCTGCTTTGTAAATTGTTAGCAATTGATATCTTTAAACTGTTGTTTTGGATAAAACAAGCCATTTGAAGATGTCACCTGAGGCTATGGGGAATTTTGACAGGCATTTTTATTTTTTAGATAATTCTTTGGGCTTTTCCGCCTTTATTTGATAGAACAACTAGGTGAGAAAGGGGGGAGAGGGGGAAGACATGCAGGAAATCGTCACAGGTCGGATTCGAACCCTGGACCTCTGTGTCGAGGCATAAACCTCTCAGCACTGAGCCAACCTGGCCACGTGACAGGCATTTGTTTTACTATTTTCTGACAACAGATAAACGATAATGAAAATAATCATTAGTTGCAGCCCTAGTGCAAACCTTTAACTGGTTGTATTTTGTTAATGTTATGGTGTTTGATCCATTTAAACCTCTACCAACATTTAAATATGCAATATTGATTCGCTTCTGACTTGAAACATGCAAAATTCTCAGGCCTTTTCACCTGAAGCATCCTGTCAACATGATAGTACATTGTGCAGTGCCTTATTCTACATGCCCCAAATGCATGTTATTGTATGTGATTACCCCAATGCTATTGTATTATGTCATTGTGGGGGGTGCTGTGTGTTGTTGGGATGCCCAGATCCTAACAAACCAAATGTGGGACTGTGTGGGGTTTGTGTGGGACAATGTGGGACACGTTACCTACGCTAGCTCGTAACATCTCCACGCTTTGCCCTCTGGTTGATTCAGTAGCACACAATAGACTATGCAGGTTACAGGTTAGGCTTTGTGGGACTCACATGTACTGTGTTTCCACCATATTCTGCCTAAATCCATTGTGCGCAGTTTGATTGACGTTAAACACAGCCCTGTGACAGCCTTACCGGCTTTCTTCACAACGTTGGGTAAAGGCCAGATTTTAGAAAAGCGTCTGTCCTGCAGTGGTTTGACTTTTCAAAACTAGAACCAATCTGCATAAAGCAGGACACCTGGTCACCCTAGTCGTTGTATACATTATAATTGTATAAAACATTCTGCACAAATAAACCAAATTTAAAAAAGGTAAATACAGAGTAATTTGCGTTGCGGAAATAATCTCATTGGGTACTGCAGCAGGGTTGAATCAGAACATACAAACCACGTGCAGATAAGAAAGCAAAGACTGTGAAATAGAACCAAACATTTATAAAGAATGATATATATTCACCTGTGTTCTTCGGGGCTCCTCTCTTGTGGGGGATGAGTAATAATATGGAGAAGGCTTTCCAGACCCTGGAAAAATACAAAAAATTAAAATTAAAAAAAGCAATTCAGTGAGCCTTGATAAAAATACACTTCATTACTTCATTTCATATCAGTGATAAAGTCTGCACAATCCCTCCGGGCAAATGTCTGTATTTAGATAGAGCAGGATCAAGAAGTGCTACGCTGTGCTGGGGAGAGAAATAACACCAAATAATAGAGTTGGCCACTGCTGTTCTGTTGTTTGCATAGTCCATGGGATGGGTATTTTAGTTGGCACTTTATCCAACCGGTGGAATCCTAAAACTCAATTTCCATTTCGCTATGTAATGCGTGGACTGTCTAGGCTGCAGCTCATTTTGTTTACTCTGCTCTGCCCCTGCACCAGCCAACCAGCGTAGGCTGGCAAGAGCTCTCATCTGGCTGTAGTATGTCTGGGTACCCACTCACTGCCCCTGTCTGCATGCAACTTGGGCCTGCTAACAATGAGTTGAGTGTCCACCACTGGCTGGCCAGTTCACTTTACTGCTGTGCAGAGCAGCTCTGAAGTGCTCAGAATTAAAATGACTGCCTGTCTCAGGGCTGGCAGGCTTTAGTGAAGATGATAACAGAGGACTGTCTTGGCAGGGAGATGAGACAGGCCATGGAATCTGCTTGGAGCTTTATGAGGGATAAAATAGATAAAGCCCTGAACAGAGAGGACCAGAGGGTAGCCTGTGATTACAGTCTGGTGCAGATAGTGGATACTATGGTTTTAAAGACTACTAATATGCAAACTGTATGCACTTTCAATAGCTTTTAGATGTGTGCATGTTTGAGTACCTGTATACTGCTTTTTATGGATACTGTTGTCCCCTTGGTAATTATAAAATTGCATAGTTGACTGTGCTCTCTGGTAATCTCTGATAGTGTCTCTATGCTCTTTGATGCCCAGCATGGCAGGAGACGACGTGGCACTGACAGCTGTAAAGAGAAAAACACATTCTAACCATAAATTCCAGAGGTTTTCCTGTTTCACTGACTGAGTCTATTTTCATCTGGCAGGGTCTGTAGGAAACTAGAGCTTACCAGGGTGGTTGACTGGGGACATCTGAATGGTGCTGGTGGGGAGGGTGGGCTGGGACTTAAACCTGTCCCGTTCAAGTGTTGACACTGGAGTGAGGAAATGGTTTTGGCTCCATCCATCCTGTTAGGAAGAAGAGAGAGGAAACCTGGTGGTGAGAATAGCTAGAGCCGTGCTGGATTTAAAATGCCCTTTCTTTGGTCACAGAGGGAATATTTAAAAATATTCCTTTGCTGTGTGGTCCACAGCAAACCTATATTAGTTGGTATTTACAAAACATGTATTTCATTCAGTACACATGAAACAAAATTACTTATATCAACTGTTTTTTTTCTTACAGTTAATCAATCCAAATGTTCTTACTTTCTTATAGATGGTGCGCAGATCCCGGTACTGCCACAGTGTGTTCAGCACTTGAGCAGCTGCTTTTACCACCTTCATAGAGTACCTGGAAGACATACAAAAACATAAACATGTATTTTTGAGTATTCCTGAATCACTTTAACCTCATTTTAAATCACACTGTAAATATAAGAGGGCATTATGATTGAAGGAAGAGAGTGTCCTCAGTGTGTTTTAACCTGGAACATTACTGAATATATATATATATATATATATATATATATATATATATATATAAATAACAGACTATAAATAGTTGCTGGTCCATCATTCCACAGGGACATAAAAACTCAAATGCACACAAATCAACCTTCCCTGTGGCTATGGCTTCTCCTTCTTTGAGCATTTACATGTTTATGTGTGTGTGTGCTTAAATGTGTGAGTGCTTGTTTAAAACTCCCACTGTCCAGGACAGTCTGTACAGACCAGCCACATATGGCTGATGTTTGTGTTCTGGCAGTGCATTTGAGCATGTGCACATGTTTGCATCAGTGTGTACTCTTCCCCCTCACTAAAAGCATTGGGACAAATGCATGCTGCTGTAGCCCACCTGTCTCCTCTGCCCTTGGTGATGTTGACCAGCTTCTCGATGCCGCCCGTGTCGGCCAAGGCCTTGGCGTTCTCCATGTTTTTGCTGGTGACCTCGTGCAAGGTGCAACAGATGGCCGCCACCGTCTCGTCTGACAGCAGGGTGGTGTTTCCCCCGGGGAGACGATTGACCAGGTCCCTCATTGCATACTTCCCTGAGAGGGAGGAGGGGGAAGTGAGACATGCAGCTAACAAAGAAATGACATACTGTACTGCAGGTTTGTGAGCAGAAGCTTATGCACAGAGATAAGACATACAGACATGTAGTGCATTTATTTTCCCATGTTACATAATGTATAGGTGAATGTCTGCCACAGTGACCTAAACTATATTTTGTTCTTTCTATATCATGAATGATATATTCATTCTGCTCGAGACTGCAGTGAGGTAGGCAGTTTTCCTAAATGACATTGCATTATCATCACAAGGACGTCGGAGTGTGAGCATCCTACTGTTAAAAAAAGAAGAAGGATTGTTTCCCCCATCTCTCCTTCAGCAGAGCAGCCCAGCTGAAGGACCTGCATATATGCAGCACACACACACACACACACACGCTAGAGTTTAGATTCTCTGCCCGAGCACGAGCCCGAACCCCGATATTTTCTGCCGCTTTCCTTGGGCCGGGCCGGGCCCTTGATCAAGCATTTGCGTTTTTTTAATCATTACTTTATTAGCCTTATTCGGTGGGGAGAAAGCTATGCCTCTCCAGCTTCTCCCGTAGCTTTGGGTGTATGTCCTGCACTGACTTGAGTGTGAGGTAAACTGTGCTACATCGTGTCTCCCCCCATCTGCAGCACTGTTCACGGCCAGTGCGTCAGCATGCAGACCGTGGCGAAGGACAGTATTAATTAGGTGATTGAGACAAGAAATGCTATGCTCCTATATGGTTCCAGGGCTTTGATTATGTTGATGCCTTGATCTGTTACCCACACTATTTGGCTGAGGGAGCTAGGGTTGAGCTTTTTTTTTATGTTTCTTCATTTGGATCCATTTGCGATCCATTCCATTCTGAATAAACAAACAGCGCAGTTTACATGCTTCGTCCTTGTTGCATTACTGGTATTTATTAAGATAATTCTAAATAGATTTCTGTAGTTCAAACAACTCGGAATTGTAGTTGAGAACGTCAGTTATAACGGCCCACGTATTAAAAAATTGTCAGGTTTAAATCATGCTCGGGCTCATAATTACAGTTAATGTGTCGGGCCGGGCCGGGCTCGGACACAACGTGCACAGGCTCAGGTAGGGTCGGGCTTACAGGGTCGGCACACACTGCGTTTCACTGTCTTTGTGGGGACCCGTCATTGACATAATGCATTCCCTAGCCCCTTACCCTAACCTTAACCATCACAACTAAATGCCTAACCTTAACCCTTACCCTCACCCTAACCATAACCTAATTCTAACCCTAATCTTACAACCAAGTCTTAACCCTCAATGCCCTTTAAACTTATGGGGTCCAGCATTTTGGCCCCACAAAGCTGGTCGGACCCTTACTGTATTCCTGGTTTTTGGACCCACGAATGTAGTTAAACAAGAACACACACACACACACACACACAACCAAAACCACGTTAAAACAAACACAACACTGCAACTCCTCCCCCATCTGCCTACAGGTGTCACCCCTGCATTGCTGGAACGGTAACTCCTCATTCATTCCACACAGAGAGCACATAAAACTTTCTTTTCATTAAATGAGACTGTTTCATGGAACAAAAAGGTCTGGAGTGAGATGAAATGAAAAATGATAACCAGTTGTTAAAATGTTCACAAAACGTGGTTTCTGTTTCTGCGTTTGATTAAAAACACTGATTTTAATTATTAATAAATTAATTAATTAATTAAACATTGTCATGCTGTCAGTAGCTCTACTATGCAAATCATGAAACTGTTTGGGATGTCAGGTGTTGAGTACACATATGATTATATAATCAAATGTTCACAATACTGTATGCCTTGCATTGCCCATTGTGTATCAGTAACATTTCCAAAGGATCCTGCTGTATATATCTCCCTATACATCTAATAATAATAATAATAATAATAATAATCATAATAATAATAAATAATAATAATATTTCTGTACTGAGCAATTAGCAACAGCATCAATAATCTTCATATATGTGTATTTTCTTATTCAGCTCATCTGGATCCATCACAGTTTGAGAGTATGACTGACCTATGAGCTCCTTGTTCCTGACATCCAGCGCCATGTTTCTCAGAGCAGTGGCAATTGAACACACCACCCTGTCGTTATCCATCCGCAGCAGCTCCACTAGGATGGGCAGACCCTTTTCCTTACGTACTGCTGCACGAATGTATGCTGCAAACTGCACACACAGAAACACACACAAAAGGCATTAAACCTTCAAAAGGATCTAGACAACACAGGGGTAAATGGATGGTGTTGAGGTATGCATTTTAACGTGTGTGATTCTAAGTGTAAAACTGACGTCAGCTCTGACTGACACAGAGGAAGTGAGCTGTTAAATCCTTTTAAACCAGTTGAATAGATGCTTTGTCTCAGAGGATGTCACACTTAACAATGTGTACAAAAGCAAAGGAGAATGTGTGTATTTGTTTGTGTGTACATAGATACACAAACATTACTGTACCTTCCAGTTGCCGGCTGACAGGTTCTGAAGGGACCCAGCGGCGCCCTCGAGAGTGGCGGGATTTGAGCTCTCAGCCAGCAGTGTCAGGTAAGGCTTAACCACCGAGGGGTGCCATAGCATCTCTGCCCCCTTGGGAGACTTGGAGAAGCCGGGGATGGGTCCCACACCATCCCACTGAACAAACAACCACAGTGTTTAGTCAGGCTGGAATACAGGTTCTGATGCAGACTTTTTTCATTTATTTTCCAAAATTCTCTTGGAATGTGAAAAAAAAGCCTCACTAAAATTAAACCAGATGACAGTAATAGTACAACAGCTGAGAGGTATTGGTGTGACCATTCATGGGGAATTTGACCTGTTATATTGCAGCACAATGAAGTTAGATTTAGACTTTTTTCTTTTCAGAAATATGCTACTATACACAAGCACACAGCTGTGTGGTTTTTTTTGTGTGCGGTCTGTACTGTTTGCAAAATAATTTGAATACAGCTCTGAGCCTCTATTTAAAAGCACCACACTCACTGTGTCTTCCTGCAAGCTCTTTTTTTTCTTCTTTTTCTTCCTGCCCCAGCAGCTGGAATCCACCTCTTTACTGGGCGACTCGCTTCCCAGTAAGCCGTCTAGCTCCTCCCCCCCTATCTGCCGGGATGGCGGCAGCTCCAGCTCCAGACGATATGACAGGTTCCTTAGAGTGCAAATACAGTTCTCCACAATCTGATGGTGGGCAGAGGGAGAAAGGGGTTTGGGTGGGTGGTTATAGCAGCAACTTTCTAAATCACCATGACATAAACTACAATAGAATAAACTCTGTGCAGCATGCTACACTATCTACAGCCAATGTGTGGTACACAGTCCTGCTATTTGTGGCGTTACAAATCAGTTCGTTATGGGACCCAAAGGGTCTCCAGTTAGAAAGAATATCTGGACCAGAGCAAATGGATTTTAGTCCACGCTGTTTTGAGTTCTGTGCAGGCTTTGCCTCAGAGAATGTCAATGAGCATACATGTTTGACAGAATTAAGGGCCCCAGCTCCCAGGGGATGCAATCTCCACTTTACAGAAGAGCCACTTGACTTTTTATGTCTTTTACAGTGCACAGATGCGTGTCTGAGAGATCTGATTTAATTTCTGCTGCTACCATGGAAACAATTTAATATACTGCATACCAGGTCAATAAGTCTATCAGATTCTAAATATTGTGTATGTATAAGTTGTGCTTTGGATGATAATGTACATGAAATAGTTGCTGATGGATGACCTCTTATCATGTGGCAGCATGTATTCCTTCTGGCTAAGTGCGTGTGTGTATGTTTTAGTATGTACCTTGCTGTCGAAGTCAGAGGTGTTTACACAGGCTTTGATGACGTAGAGTAGTGAGTCAACCAGGCCCTCACAAACCCGCATCTGTTTTCTGGCCTCCTCACCAGCTGAACTCAGGTTCCTTTTGAAAAGCACATCACACACACACAAATAAATTAGACCTTTGATTTGGGGCTTTGCTCAACAAACAAATGAGAATACGCAAATACACAAAATGACAGCTATGTGTGTGTGTTTGTGTGTCCCACTTGAATGTACAGTATAATGTAGGTTTTGCTGTCCCCATACACCATCCATAATGCATGAAGTCAGTGTGATCTGATTGAAGTCATAATTGCCTTTGGCTGAGTAAATAAGGAACTCTCACACTGCTCTCTCACACACACACACACACACACACAAACAACCATATCTATGCATCTATGCACACACAGACACACACAGACACACACACACACACACACACACACACACACACACACACACACACACTTCAACAAATTAAAGGCTAAACTCTACATGCAGCACAATGTCTTGTCTTCAAAGGAAGACTCCCCGGGAGAGAAGCTGGAAATATTACATCTTGACTGTAATAGTCTATGAAATGATTATGAATTTGAAACAGACACAGGACAGCTCAAAATCATAGCTATTTGACTAAAACATGGACAATTACACAGTTAGTTTATGTAATTTTTCTTTTGATGTTGTACATAATAATTATTTATGACAAAATACACACCGTTCTGATACTGGTCTCTAAAATTGATTGAAGTTTTTTGTGTTTACGTTTGTGGGAGGTCACTCTAGTATTATATTTTTCTCAAAGACAACATTAACATAGCTATTTACAGAAGAGCCACACTATGAGCTCATTCCCCAGATGTAATAGCGTCAGTTGGCCACATTGGGGTGCTAGTGCCAAGTGTGCTCATCAGGTGGTTTACCTCAGGCAGCCTGTGGTGTTCCTCAGCACCAGGGAGGAGTGGAACTTCAGCTTGTGGTCGTCATCGAAGGTGGAGCTACTCCATCCAGAGTGAGGGATGATCACAGTGTTGGTCACAGTCGTTAAGGCGTCCCGAATGATTGTCATCTTGACGGCGTCACATGACGACAGGTTCCACAGCACCCCTGCAGAGACACCCGCACACAAACACAGGCATTAAGAAACAGGCATGCTGTTATGTCAGCTGTCATGTGCAGTTAGGGTAAACAAAGATACCAACAACTCAGGTTTTTAATAGCTCAGTGTGTGTGTGTGTATGTGTGGATGAGTGTGTGTGTGTGTGTGTGTGTGTGTGTGCCCACTAACAAACACACACAAACAAGCAGAGACAGGGTCACGCACACGTGAAAAATACTCTTCACAAATAAAACAACAGCTTGAGCATCAAGGCATCAGACATTCACATTAAATTTCATCTAAGTAGAATATCCTCAGGGCAAATATGATTTGCTTGAAACAGGAAAAAAAGGGAAACATTTCAAAAAGAAAGAGGACGGGGCGGAGATCCATATGGCAAAGACTCAGTCATATGAAATGAAAAATAAATAATGTAAAGGATTTTGAAATTATGCCATCCTTTCACTCAATTCAAATATACTTTTGGTAACCACTGATAATCATGCACAGTCCTGAAAGCCTTTGATGCTGCATCTGTCAAGGATTAGCCAGCATGTAGCATGTTCTTCTAATTAGATGCCTCTTGCTGCTAGGCTTATACAAAGGCACAGGCTGACTTGTGCAGGGCACCAGCACATTTGGAGGAAGCTAATGCTGCACGAGCTGGAATCTAACGGTGAAGACGCCGGGCTAAATACATTGGCTAATACTCAAAACTGCTGCTGCAACAAAACTACTCGTGCATGTATAGTATACACCACGTGCGTTAGTGTTCCAAATGGGGTTGCTTCATGACTTATACATAATATTTGTGTCCAAATAGCTACAATTTTTGCTCTACAACTTCTAACCTTGGTTTATTAATGCAGAACAAAGTACATGACCTACAGACAAGGGCAAGCTATTAAAAAGCTCTTCTTTCTTAACCTCATTTTTTATTTCCTTTCAGCACGCTGTTCTCCCTCTCTCTAATTGAACCGATGGAGACGATAATAGTCTATAATATAGCCCAGGATTCCAAATCAGAAACACTGCTGGCAAGAAGTAATTTAAATAGATGCGTCTGCCAAGCAGTGCCTCTTCTAGTCATTTAATCAACAGCCATTTCACTTACTATTATCCTTATTAGCATCAACTTGCTTTAAAACCCATTAAAATCCTGTAGTGAACTTTCATTATTTCTTATTTATTTTGACAAAATAGCAAGACAAAGCAAAGAATTAAGTCGTACTTGGCTCTGGAAAGTTAACATTCAGCATGTGCTTCTTAACAGAGCTCGCCAGCAGTGTGTGTGGGGCTGCACGACGAAAGAAAATCAGGTGGGGACAACGTCTCTGCTCTACTCAGGCAGTGGGATAAATTTCAATCAAATGGTTCTGTGTTTGCCTTTCTCACGAGATTCTCAAGACACATAAGGACTGCCCTAAAATAGGACCACTAATGCAGTGATAACACATAAATACTAACGCCTACTGACCAACTTCCTTGGCTTTTAAATCCACAATCAAACTCCACCAAGTTCCTCCACACCCACTCTAATGTCAATTTGAAGAAATGAAACTCTTCACTGCAGGATTTTAGACGTGCCCTGTGGAGGTGGTGGCATGCCGGAGAAATCAACAGGCGAATTCACTGAGGTGTGACTGACAACGCTGTCAGTGGTGCAACACCACCGGCAATAAGTCATATCTGTCAGATTGAGCAGACCTGTGTGTGTGTGTGTGTGTGTGTGTGTGTGTGTGTGTGTGTGTGTGTGTGTGCAAACAGTCCTAAACTTTCTGTTTCTGTTCTCTGCTCGTGTTCTCAGGTGCCTTGGCCTGGCTTTGAAACATCGACCCAATGTAAGCACTGTTGTGGTAGGCCAATAGCCAACTGAGAGCTAAACCAGAGAGCACGAGGAGAGAGATGGAGAGGCTTAATATTGAGATGGAGAAAAAAATAAAAAAATATATGAGGTTGATTAAAATGTTTCCTACAGCTGTTAAAGCATTGATCCAAGAGTTAAGTGGGGCTTTGATGTGTGATACAGAGAGGTATAATGTCAAAAGATCATTGATCAGAAATGAAATGGCCAGAATTGATTTATTTTTATGACTGTAGGCTAGGGGCCCGGTTTTGCAAGAAAAAGAAGTAGTTCTAATAATGTGATGTACGACCACGTCGGAAAGCAAAAGTGTTTTTAGCTGTTCCGAACGGCCACAAGGTGAAGGTGGGGTGAAAAGCTGGCTGCCATAGAGAGGGGGGAAATAATGGCACACATTTTAGTCTCTCCTGGAAGCTGTTTGACCATACGACAAGAAATTCTGATAAAGTATAATGGCGCCTAAAGGGCCCTGACACACCAAGCAAGGAGTCAGTTGGGTGTCAGCACCATTGGGCCATCATTGAGTGGTTTGTTGCTGATCGTTGCCTGTTGAGTGTACAGCACTGTTGTTGTTGTTATTGCGTTATCCGCAACCATTCACAGACAGACCCCCTGACAGAGTGCCACAGACCCCACTTTGAGAATCACTGTCTTGAGCCACAGGTCGGCATGTCGTCGACTTTGTCAGGTAGAGTGCAACTGGGTGGGCATTTACTTAATTCTGTGAAAAGCTGCTGACCATTCAAAAACCTCACAATTTATTAACCTTTCATTTTTGGGAGCTGAACTGCAAATGTCTTAATGCTGCATCGACTAAACCTCAGAGAAGCAGATTGGTGTGTACTTTTGAGGTTAGTAGGTGTTTCTTATTTCCTCCCTCATGCAGTGGAAGTCAGTGCATTGCTGCTTACAGCTATAACTAGATTTATTTTTGGATGAAAGTCAGTTTCTCATTTTTCATTTGATCAAAAGGTCTTAACCTCTCAAACAAAACAAAAACAGCAATCGATGCCAACACTGAGCAACTTCCAATTTTTTGACATGTTCATTGGATCAAAACTCTAAATAAAATATAAACAAAACACAATAACAGGATAGTATTAAAATGTGTACCCTTCAATCCATGTTTTGTTTTTAGCTTTTATTATTTATTATTGTATGTAGGTCTACAGGTTAGAGCTGTAAAAACAAGTTTTAATCTTACAGAGTTTGCCATTTTGTTAAGGTGCAGCTGAGTCCATGTTATTGAATTTGGCATGTTCACAAATGGCATCAAATACAGCACTGTGGGCAGATACCAGAAGACTCGCTGGAACTCGTAATCCCCACACCAGAATGAGAAGTTTTTGAGTTGTAAGGAATGAACACAATTACAAAAACTACAAGCTATAGTATGACTGCAGTGAAGTTACAGGTGATAATAGTACAGGAGGAAGAATAAATTAGCACTGGCTCAAGTAGGATTTTATATGTAACATGAGACCAGCAGTTTCTTGAGTTCATTGCCTAACCAAACTAGATCCAGAAATTTGTCTTTTTTGGAACACATGAGGAGTTTAGATGAGGCGGTGAGTGCAGAACAGTCAAATCAATGACTGTTTTTATTTGATAAAAAATCTTTTTCTGTAAGAACAAAGAATTATCTTTACATACACTCAGCTGTAAAGGCAACACACAGACTCTGACAAACTCAAAAAGAATTAAATCATGATTAAGAGTGTAGTTGAGTTTGCCAAAGTAAAGCCAAGATAAGAGGAGCGAAGTAATATTTAACAAAGGGTAACAAAACATTGCTTTTGTGTTTGGGGTGTCCCCAGTATTGGAGCTAATGACAGTGCAGTCTGGCCTTATGACCTGACGGGCTATTTCAGGACAGAGCAACAACCACAACAGCTGCTGGGAGGCGAGGCAGGTAAGGCAGCCGAGATCGCTTTGTGTGTCCCCCACAACATGACCTCTGACCTGGACCCGGGGGTGGCCCGTTCTTGCAGCTACTTCTAACGAAGCACAGGTGACACCTGGACCTTCCAGAAGAGTCGAGAAGAAGCCGCTGACACAATGGGAGCCCCAACTCTTCTCAAGCTAAGTTATGACACCTGGTTGGCTTCCTCACCAGCTCCGACAACACTGATGCTGCTTTCAAAAGTGTTAGAATTATATACAATATTGCCCAAACATTGCTATATAAGTAGAACGAAGCTGCCGGTGAGTAAATGATTTCTGTCTGCTCTACTTAACGTTTTAGTGTGGGATGCCCTTGTCATCAAGCTGAAAGCTCTTTATGTGGATTGTTCTCATCAGCCGTAATTAACCAGAGGTGATGCAGCGCTTTTGACCTTTTCTAATCGCTCCCCATCCTGGGGCCTGTACTACCAATTAGCTGCAGCAGGCTCTCAGGCTAGTAGATGAAAGGGGAAAACCTTAAACAGAGCTCACATTAACGCTGCTTACTCTGGCTGGGCAACACGGCTGTACAACCTTCTGAAATGTGAATGAAGGGAGCGAAATAAATTTGATTGGTTATCAGCCATTGACTCCTGTGTACTTAATTATAAAAGCAACACATTAGAAGAGAAATTATGCTCATGTGCTCTTTTAAAATGTTGATCCTTTAGGATGTGTTACGCAAAGTAAACAGACCGTTAATCAAAACAGGAAACTGAACTCCTCCCAGACTATATGCTACAGTGTGTTGTGTCCGTACGCCGACTGTATTGTTTTCCTTCGTGGGACTGCTGGACCGTAACCCGAGACCAAATTAAAGCAGGGGCTGATGTCGAGCTCAAGCAGCTGACTCAGCCACCTGGGAGCCAAATGTCTTGGCTAACTTATTTCTGTAGTGCTCCACCCTGATCCTAAAAAACATGGATTTATATACCCTGTTTGCAGAGCTTAGACAACACACAAATACAACTGAGCTACACACAACATGCAATGCAGAGAGGAGGAGACTGACAAGCAGACTTTCAGGGACAGTTGTTTTCAGACAGAGATGGAGCTAAACCTCTCTGCAGCCTAAGTAGTAAAAGAATATGAATCCTGCGGAAATTTCTTTGCATACATAAGCAGTAGTGACGGCAGTGACAGCAGTGGCAGCAACTTAAGGAAAAGCCTCCATTACTCAGTTACTACGACAATAATAATTTTAGGATAGACCCTGGTAAGCAGTCTGTTTAACTGTTTAGTCAGAGAATCTTAATTCACACCTAATCACTATGAGCAACATTGTATGGTTAACCATGACAGGCAGCATCAAGTAACCACGAGCCACATTCAAAGAGCACATCAAGAGCCATGAGCAACAAAACCAACACAGTTCTATAACAATCTCTCCTAAAATACCTCAAGGTTTGTCAGGGAAATAATTTAGCATCTTCTGCACAATGTTTCTGTCCTGCTGTAACCCTACGATAGACCTCCTAAGTGGGGACAGTGAACCAAAAACAATAACTTTCAGGCTAGACAGCTAAACAATGAGCTTAAACTTGTAACAAAGCTGTGCAGAGCCGAGGGGAGCTGCAGATTCAGGTGATAATTCTCTGTGGCACTACAGGTGCCTCCTTTCACATTGTTTTTACATTGGCATTTAATTTTGTTATAATAAAAATATCAATTATAGCTGCTTTAAGTTATTCAAAAAGCAAAACCGCCAAACATTCTCTGGTTCCAGCGTGTTAACTGTGATGATTTGCTGCTTTTAAAGTAGTGTAAGTTGAATATCTTTGGGTTTTGGACTGTTTGGAAAAAGAACGAGCAATAACAAGATGTAACTTTGAAATCGGGAAAATTGAGATGGCCACTTTCCCACTCTTTTCTGATATTTTATGGATTCAAATCATCCATAATAAAAATAATTATTAGTTGAAGCCCTGGATGACAGGAAGTGTACTTTTGCATCCTTTCATGCCAGATGGAGGAGCTTTATAGTGGATAATCGTTATGTGGAACAATGTAACAGTGGGGAGCGGGGATAAAGAGACAGTATGAACACCATATGCCCACATCCTCAAAGATGAGCGGAAAGCTCAGAATTCACCTCACAGTTTTAAACTGCAGATATATCCTCCACACATGCTGACTTACCTGTGACAAGCTCCCGCACTTCTGCATCTACAGTCTTTCTCAGCAGGCGGAGCAGAGCTGGGATACCTCCTGCGTTCCTCACAGCGATCTTGTTCTCATCCATAGCTTTCCCATATACGAGGTTCCTCAGAGCACCACAAGAGTTCTTCTGGACCTCAAGGACCTTGTGGTCTAGCAGGTCCACCAGATGTTTAATTCCTCCCAGTCGACACACCTATGGGCAATGTGAGAGAGATCAGGTGGGGAAAAGATTCTGACCACGAACAGCATTTTTTCATCTTATATACTGTGGAGAGCAAAAGCATGCATTTATTCATATGACAAGAGAATCTACACACATGGAATTTATTCATGCGGAGATACACATTATTTGGAACAGTCATGCTAATGGACCATAGGAAAAAAAAGACTAAATTAACATTTTCATCTGGCGAGAAGAATGAAACGTACTAGGAAAAGATAGCTCTATCAAAATAAGCTTTCTGCTTTTCATTGTATGGTACGAGTCATTTTGTGATATGTTGACATTTGGCATGTGGGAATAAAAAAACGCATTCTTCATCTCTGATGTCTTATTCCTCTTTCTGCTTTACGCTGATAAAAGGACAAGCTTGGCCCTATAATTTTTGAGGGATAAAAAGAGTGGAATGATGGATTCCTGTGTCTATTTTAACTGTTGCCATATGCTATGGGTGTTTTTTCATTGGCTTATGGCATGAGTGAGCAGTGCGAATGTGTCTTTGCGTCTATATGTGTGAATCTACAGTAGAGGCTTCATCCTCTGCGGACCATGAATGTTGGTACAAATGTTGTCTTAATCCTTCCTTTAATCCTTAAATTATTTCAGTCTGGACCAAAGCGGTGCACCGACAGACCCATCGACAACTCAGGTTTTTATATTTGCTGCTCTGGCCATCAGTTCTATTTGATATGATGATAATATGAAAGTAATTGCTGGGGTCTTGGAGTGGGACAAGAGCGCTAAAAGTAGGCCCTATCATGCAATAGATATTGCACCATTCCTTCTCTCTCTTCAATTGCTACTGTATATTTTTTGTAAATTCTAGTGCAGTGTTATACCGTATACTTAACAGTATTTCATTTTTATATTTCTTACTGTCATTTCTGTTTTTTATTCTTTATATGTTAAGTGAGTGTTGTACTTGAGAGCAAAGATTAGCCAGAGTCATTCTGGCAATTCCTTGTTTGTCTACGCAAACCTGGCCAATAAAGCTGATTCTGATTCAGAGAACGAGATTAGCCAGAGGATTTGGCAGATTAGCTACCACATTATTGGGTGGTAAAACTGAAGGTGAGCCATAATGTCACTAATAATCTCCCACAGCACAGGAAAGCTGCGAGCGTGCACAACGATAGCAAGTATAGAAGATCAAGCTTAAACCAGAATGCTAGTCTGTGGACTCACTGTGATAGTTTGTTTTCTCTTCCAAATTAATCTATTACCTTCCTGGAGATTTGTTTACGACTGGTCTGATCGCCAAGACACTTTTGCAAGTTGTAGCAATGTTGCTGCATTTGAGTGCAATTAAACAAATGGCTGGAATTTCCATAATAAATAATGTTATAATAAACTGCAGCTTCCATTTAAACATAAACACAATTGGCACTGATAAAAGCATAGAAGTGTGCATAATGTGTACTAATTATTGGAAGTTAAAGTGGTTGAGTACAGATGTTGACAAAGTCATTCTGATCAGATACATTATGGCATCAGTGGTACAATACCTACCTCAGACTTAACTCGACTATCGCCAAAGCACAGGTGCTGCAGGAAGGCCGCTGCGTTGGCCTGCACCGAGGGAAAGTGGTGCTGCAGCATGTGAATCACCTCTGTCAGCTCTGGGTCACGCCAGGCGAACTCCCTAAAATTACAGGTGGGATGCAAAGGTATCAGCATGACGACAGAGAGAGAGAAGTTAAGTTGTCTCCTTAAAAAACACAGACACAGTTTTCTTCATAATGAATACTTCAGCACCTCAGGGCAAACTGATAAGCCCAGGAAATGATATTCATATCCGGGTGTATATAACAATCGACTTTAGTCACACTTGGATTGGAATGCTTTTCTGTATGCAGCACACTAAGGAAAGAAGTGAGGAATGCATCGTCTCTAGACTGCTCTTGAAAAATACTAAAAAAATCTTTGCAATCTTAAGTCAATACAGAATCTTTCTACTGGCATGTTACTTATCAACATTTCTTTTTTCTTCTATATACAAAACTGGGTGACAAAAAATGAGATCACTGGTGTTTGAATTGTGTCAGATATGCAATTGCCTCACTGAGTGTGAAATATGTGGCTGGTCAAACTCCTTTAGTCTTGATTATATCACAGCACAAAGATGCATAACAAATTCTTGAATTTAAATATTGCATTTTTATATTAATAGTTAAATATTATAGTAGGAAACTTTACTCTGACTTTACTTTCTGGTGCACTCTATTCAAGTAGTTACACTACAGCAACATACACAGTTGTAAACAAAGCTCCCAATGTGCGAGGTCAGGGGGTTTACTGCAGAGGTCAACCCAATCTCTCCACGCTTACACGTGTCTGTACGACAAGAGCAGACGCAGCACTTCAGCCTATGTGAGAATCTATTGTTAAGAGGCCAGCCATAGTAGAGCCAGCTTAAAGGCTAGAGCTGCATGTTACTACCCAGGGGGCTCCCTGTTTGAATAGTAAGAGGACACCGGTGTTGACCTAGCAGAACAGGGATGCCTTGTAAGCATAAGTAGTCCCTTCGGATGACTGTTTCCTGCTACACTATGCTTGCTACTAACCACCGACTACATGTAGTAGTTTAGAAACACAGCATTACGCTAAAATGTGAGCAGTACTTACCTGGGATCTTTCTGAATGCTGTCTATAGACGGTGAGCGGGTAGCACCATCATCCACGACAACAGCCTGACGAGCACAGTTGGGATCGGAGGGCCGGTACTGTGCTGAGCGATACGGATCAGCATAGGTGGCTGCTGTGTTAAGAGCATAGTTGTTTCTTTGGTAGATCATGGTACTGCGCTGGCTGGGTGTCCGCTGGAGACTCCCCACACCTGAGGACCAAAAAAACAAAAAAGCTTCAGACAAAAAAAAAAAAAATTGGAGATTAGCAGCATTCAAACCTATTCAGCTCTGGGCATACCACTTTAAACCAAGCTGAAAATACAAACATGCGGCCGTTCCGTCAGACTCAGCATTTTCTAAAATCTGGAACCAATTGATGATGAGGATAAAACACAGCTCCCATGGCTCCACAAAGCAGAAGTCTTCTTCTTCAAGGGGCTGTTTTGTTTTTACAAGATTGTGTTTAACCAGAGGGATCCTGCTGGTTTTTCCCAGAAGACAGGAGGACTCAACATGCTCAATGATCCACAAATCTTCTCACTCCTTTGCGCCACTGTGTTCTTAGGCTAACTTTGCCAAACACAGCAGAGAGTCAACAGTAAACCATGACCTGCTCCAAAAACAGTCAGAGATACACTAGTAAAGCTGAAGCCAAACAAACATGCAGAGAAGTCATCCTTCCAGACAAGGTCCAATATTCAGCCTGACAGCATCCCGCTTCAGTCGTCTTTCCCCTGTTCATTCGCTCCAAGTCATATTATGACCTAGTTTTTTAACACAATGGGTCACAAACACAAAAATGCATAAACAAGCTTGCTTGGATTTTAGCCCTCTTTCTCACCAGAGTCACGTGATCTGTGGCAGCGTGACTGCTGCGCTGGTCAGATCACTATCAGAGCCAACAGGACTGGGCATGTGCATGCTCGTACTCCCTCCTACCAGAAACCAAGACGTCACCTTGTGGGGCTGCTCCAAAAACATAATTTCTCACATCAGTGCTCTTCTATGTTGGGCAGGAGCTCTTCCCTGCAATATGGTTATCTGACTAAACAGAGCCAAAGACATATTTCTAAGACAAATTCTAAACAACGTAGTGTAACTTTTTAACATACACAATTTGGATTCCATTTCTCATATTTTCAGCCAAGGATCAATATTTCTACTTAATATAAAAATCTTGCTCCCACTTGCACAAAAAAGTACAGTGCAAGCTTTCATAAAAAAACCAAAGAATGCACGGAAAGCCGGTGAGGGGGGAAAATGGCCCATTGAAATTTTATTTCACAACATAACAAAGAAAACTCTGGGATCAAATTGGATTTTTCTAATGAGGTAGCTCTTACAAAGACTCCATATTGAACAGCCTTTCCAGCTCCGCCCTACTCACATCTTCTCAATATAGCTGGCATAAACACAATATAGTGGCTCGTCTGGGGGCTTCTTTGCGGCATCAATAGCATTTATTAGGAAACTTATCGGTCTAAGCAGATCTCCTGTGTGCCAAGGAGAAGGCTGAATGGAGTGTGTGTGTGTGTGTGTGTGTGTGTGTGTGTGTGTGTGTGTGTGTGTGTGTGTCAGTGCAAACTAAGCATGTGTATCTGAGGCAGAAGGGATGATGAGACGAGAATGCCAACATCAGGAGTGCTGGAAGAGAGCAGACTGTGAATGTGGGTAACCAAGATGTCCACTGGCCCCTCCATCCTTCTTCTCATTCTCAGTGTGACACACGGGTAATGGACTCCTTTGTGGCAGGATGACATATCAGTACCTGCCTATTAACGCTGACAGTGGAGCGAGGAACGGAAGGGAGGGAGGGAGGGAAGGAGAGGATGACAGAGTAAAAGAAAAATTAAAGGAAAGAGGAAAAAAGCAAGGAAGAAAGACATAACATAGGTAGCGGTAGAGCTAAAGGGCAGACGGACAGAGAAATGTTCTTCCCTAAGGAAGACAATACAGCCGAGTCAAAGGGCTGCAGACTAGATGGAAAAGACTTTGAGAGATTTGAAGACTGGGGAACATATGTATTAGAGAACAACAAGATAGTGCTCTTAATACAAAGATGGGTCAGCTTGAAATATAAATGTTATGAGACAAAACACTGTGCTCATCTTTACATGCATGACGATACAGAGACAGGGCGAACAAAGAGGAGAGAAAATGAAGGAAAATAAGAAAAATAGGAAATAATTGAAGTCTTATCCGTTACACAAATCCAAAAACACTGTCTATAATTTGTTAGCTATAGCAGGGGTTTCCAACTTTGATTGCACAGTGGACCATTATTGGGCTGACAGCAATTTTGCAGACCGGCCTACGAGGCAGGCATATTAAACGATATTATATGAAAAGTTCTCTGAAATTCTGCTACAATAGTTTAGTTTTTTACTCATTTTAGCTAACAGGAACACAGTACGTGCTGAACAAGTAGCTAATTACCTGACAGCACAAACAGCCTATGAAGATGTAAAATAATTATTCAGTGTTGTCTTTTGACCATACACATACTGTTTCCTCGTGGCCTCATAGCAAATATTCCTGAGCCTGGTACTGGTCTGTAGCCCATGGGTTGGGAACCACAGAGTTTTAAGGATCGTTGTACCGTCACTTCTGTTGCCGTTTTGTTGTGCTAACAATCAACAAGTAAGACAAAAATATAACTTTAGTGTTACAAGGCCAATGTACATTTTGGATTAAAACCTCCTAATATACATTATACTGACAATTACTACTACTACTACTATATTATTGTTTTCAACTGAGACCACTTCAGTCCTACACTTGCAGACCTTTTCAACACCTGACCCTAGTGACATAAAAGGTAGCACTTAAAATGTCACAATGAATCACGATCACGTCACTTGTCCTTTACATTTTCTCTGACAGCTTTCATTTGATGAGAAAAAACAACTTCAGATTCACAGAACAATAGCAGTCTTATCTGCCGTCTTATATCATTACAAGGTCTCAGCCAATAGATGAAAATACACAAGTATGGGTGTAACTTGGATATTGTGTTATAATGGTGTCATGTCCTTTGTTTGTCATGGTCCTTAGATTAGTTTACCATCTAAATAATGTGGGACCAACCTGACGTGCTCCTGTAGAGGGTGCCCTGCTGGGTGTGGCTGGGACTACGGTACAAAGGGCCCTGGAACGTCCGATCCTCGTAGATTGGTGCAATGTGGCGGTCTGGGGACATGGCTGACCTTAAGTCCTGGCCCAGCTGGCTGTGTTGACTGGCGTATGAGCTCCGTATTCCTGGAGATGAAGGAGAGTGGTTAGCGGATAAGTGGTTAGCAGCAGAATGGTCTTGTGATTACACCAAGAGTTGAAGTAAGAAGTAAAGTGTCGAAGGTTTGGGCACTCCGTCATTCAACTCCCATGTGTCCTGTCAAAGTGTCATTGAGGAAGACACTGAATGACTTTCAGCTTATTTATTGTGATTCTTTCTTGAAACGGTATCAGTTAAATGTCTAAAACATATAGTGCAAAATAGGAGGGTAGCCATTGGTTTCCACTTATTCTGTTGTGGTATGAAAATCAGTTTTAAGCTCCTATCACACAGCCTGTTCAATGGCAGGACTGTTGGTCATTAAGCCACCTTGCTATTTGTGTGAAAGTTACGAAGATGGAATTGGGAGACAAGAGTTGTTGTGCCTTTAAGCCAACAGCGAAGGTAGTCACAGAGCCAAACTAACATCTGTGTGAAAGGGACGGCCGGCATGTCGGGAGTAGATGCAGTACGATGCTCAAGTCAACAGTGACAAAGCAGCGTTCCGAGTAGCCATTAATAACTTACAGAAACATTGCGTGCAACAGTCTACTTTCTCTTTCACTCCCTCTCTCAAACACAAACACATGCACGCACGCACGCACGCACCCATGGGTGCTGTGGTGCTGCGGCCGTCTCCATCCTTCTCTCTACTGACAATTGTGCTGCTGCACAAAGTTGGCAGTTTGTGCATCCAGTTCGGGTTTGCGTGGTTGATTAACGGTGCAAATCACCTTACACACATTAAATGCAGACGTTGTTGTGTTACACGTTTGCATCTTTTGCTCCTGGAATGCCGGCATGCTATGTGAAATCACACACTGGGTTGGTTCTGTATGAATAAACAAAGCTGACATAATGTCAGACCTTCATTGCAGCGCTATGGAGGAATCTCTCTGTGAAAAGGGCTTTACAGAATTGATACTTGCTTAAATTTAGCTAATCAATCACAGTAAACGACATGTCAAGTTAATGTCATCATTGCATGGTAATGTGGTTCACTGATATGCAAAGTCTGCTCTGCATTACCATACAACAATAATGCAACACTGACAAAAATAAAAGCAGAGATGATGCTTGGTGTGACCTCTCTCAAGCAAGTTTCAGGTTTGTAAGTTTTCTACACTGGATAAAAATGAATTCAAACAGGAAGGAAAAATGTATTCAAAAATAAAAAAACAGATATGATACGCTTGGAGATAGGATTGTCAGTGAAAAATCCATATAAAATATATGATAGTAAATAACAATACAGGAGTCAGCTAAAACTTGTGAAAAAAACATGGTCCTTTAAGACAATTAAATAACACAGACGAAAAGTTAAAACATCTATTAGC
Organism: Sander lucioperca; assembly: GCF_008315115.2. Taxonomy (NCBI): domain Eukaryota; kingdom Metazoa; phylum Chordata; class Actinopteri; order Perciformes; family Percidae; genus Sander; species Sander lucioperca. The sequence goes on from NC_050180.1 coordinate 23,034,060, forward strand.
TCTCCCTGTGTCTGTGTATCATTGTTAATACCCAGTACACAAAGTTGACATACACACTGCCCACACACACACATACCTCAGCCAAATATATTCAAAACAAGTATCACACACACTGTAATAAGGACAAATTAAAGTACAGGAGGGTAGAATAAAAAAACAATAGTATTGACATTTGTGCCTCCAAATAAAAAGTAAAAAAACACATTTAACTATATATATAAAGCTAGAAAGCCTTGACACAAAAAGCCAACTTCAAAGAACTAGCACTGAAAAAGCCAGATTGCTTTGTTGCCTTAGTCATGTGTTTTACTTAAACACAACACAAAGACACCAACCAATAGCCAGTTAACTGCCAACATCCACGTATGTTCTGCACCAGCCTGAGAGGAAATATCTAGTAACTAGTCTGTATTTGTACTACAAAGAACATTGTGCAGAGATAAACAAAACAAACTAACCATCCACTGCCATTGTCAATCTGATTAAACTGTCTTGTTATATACTTGACATACAAATAGAGAATGTGTACGATGAGAAACTGCAACTACTTTGTTTTGCACTGGTGTTGTCAGTCTTTTTTTCTTGTGGAAGAAGAGTAGGCGGAATCAAATTACTAAAATAAGTAGTAAATACTGCACTGCACTAAATGGGTAAAATCATCCACTGGTGAGGGCCAACAAGAGCCGACGATGTTGGACCAAGAAAGAAGTGAACCAATCAGAGCATGGCCAGAGCAGATGTTAGGAAATGTGCGATACAGGAAACAGCTTCTGTAATCAGCAACAAGCTAACCTGATAAGGTTGAGAAAAAGAAACACACAGGTGAGTGCTCTAATTAAAACTCCTTTACACAAAAGTCAATGTAACAACAGGCTGCAGGGGCAGCGTGAAGCCGATCCAGTCCAGATGTGAAACGATAACAGCAGAATGAGGCAACAACAATATCTGTAGTTCTGAGTCCGTTCATGTAAAGAAGACCCACGGCCATGAGACTCCTCACCCCATCACCCTCATTCCCTTACCCAAACAACCTCAAAATGACTTAAAAATCGCAACGCAAACACAGCACATATCTTTGCTCTTTCTTCAGGGCAGAACATCTTCAGATGGAGCTTTCAATGTTATTATGTCACACCTCAATGTGCTGAAATCACCATAAATGTTCCCATCCTCCCATTGAAGCCCATTGCTGACAGTTTTTAAAGGACCTTGTGGGTTAACAGGGATACATTTGCAATTAAACTAAATAGCAATAAGTAAAATGAATGTTGTAATTAAAACATAGCACAAATTGGAATCTTATATTTCTGTCTTTTGAGACAGACTAAAAGGCACCACATTAACTCGAATATTGCTGTGCAGGAGATGGATTATGGGCTGTAAAGTTGCAAAAACTAAATAAAAGGTCTTGTGCTTGAAAATGGACCACAATTACAGCAAGATTTGGCTAATCATTTCCATGCTTGAATTAAACTTGGGGTGAATGTCATATTGTGGTAAGAGGTACAATAACATACTTTTACTGTAAAATTTTGAAGATATCATAAATGTGTTTTGGACTACACTCATTTAAAGCTGAAGAAAAATGGGAAGACACATGGGTACAATGAAAAGTAGAAGAAAATGTGGATTTAAAGAAATCTCAGGTTTGTTTGTTGATCTGCATGCCTATGTTTCTGTGTTTGTGTTAAACATCACATCAGTAAAGCTCACTACACTGTAAAGCCCAGTGGACCAGTATACAGCTGGCAACTAACTGCTCATTGCACATTTCACGAGCTTCCAAACATCACTTGGGTCCTCTCCAACTGCATGAGCTAAGGCGCAGACTGTTTCTGCCATGCAGAACCAGCTAAATGAAGGATTCTCGTCACATTTTGAGACAGAGGACAATAATAAATAAGAATGTTTGCCTATGGGGGTAAGGCGAGTGAAGATTTTAGATGTAGATAGCGGGCCAGACTGAGGCTAGTCTCGCATTGCCAGACCCTCCTCCACAGCGCTGCGGAAGAGGGTCTGGCGAGTCTACACAGCATTCCGGGATGGGAGAAAAACGTGCTCTGGTTTATTGGCATTTCTTCATTAATAAAAATAAATAAAAAAAAAAAAAAAAAAGGTTTATTGGCATTTCTTTAAACCAATCACAATCATCTTGGGCGGCGATAAGCTGCAAAATAGCCTGGGGAAGGAACTTGTTTTGGTGGAACGTGTACGTCCAAAGGTACGTTCAGATTCAACAGATAATCGAGCTAGCTGTCTCGATTTACATTGCAAAGATCTAAGGAGCAATTAACCATAGTCCTCATAAATCGACCAGAGTTTAGAATGCCAACACAAAGGAAGCCCAAGGCAACGGACATTCTGCCTAAATAAGGGACATCAGGCAGAATTTCCGGCGGCACCGGAGCAATCCCGGAAGTGGAACTTCAACAACAGAGGCTGACCTCTGAAGCACCAAGCAGTAAAGAAGCCGAGCCGACCCTGCTAACCTCTAGCTGATTGATTATACAGCACAGGCCCATAGTAGCTCTGTTTATACTATGCATAAAATAATGAATTAACTAGATTAATGGTTCATGTTTATTAAATAGATGGTTGCAGTCTAGATTATGTATGGGCTAAGACTAGTTGATAGACAGGCTAACCCACTGGTCAGGCTTGGCAGTATTCCATTCAACTCTATAATAACGGATATATTTTATGCAGATCATCAGTGCAAGTTATTTAATGTTAATCAGCTCTTGACAAAATACTAAGACTCTCAAGATTATGTTAAACTTCAAATAAAGGTTATCTCGGATTTCATCATCAGACACCCTTGAAGTAAACAGATGATGGGGACCATGTTAAATTATTTTTTTTGAAAATGCTTTTTGGGTTGTTTTCTAGTTATGTGTTTGACAATATAAAAAAATATTGCCTGCTTTACATATTCAACAGATTGGCCACTACAAATAGTACCACACATCCTCCTCCTGACCCCCCCCACTTCACTGGTTCCACTCTACATTCTTTAATTCCTGGGCTGAACCCACTCCATGCCTGCTACCAGGTTGTTTCTCCATTGTTTAAGAATTGCTTGGTGAAAAGAAATATTTTATTTTTTATTATTATTTTAAATTAGCCATTCAAAATAAATTATTTCTCAACACCGTTTACTAAAATCAATGAGCCACTGTCTCTTTAGTGTAGCTTTAGTGTTCTCTCTCATGGCTTTTTGCTAAATGAACCATTGTAGATGGCAAAATATACTGTAGGTTCACAATTTCAGACTCATCTATGAATTCTATTCAATACCAAAATTTTAGGCACAAGGTTTAAACTTTACTACGAATTACATATAAACAAGTACTCTGAAATGGCAGGCATGTTGTTGTGCAGGCGAGGGAGTAAAACTGAATGCTGCTGCTGCTGCTGCTGTGTGCTGTAGTGGCACACTCAATAGCCCAGGAAGCCTTTCACTCTGTGACAGTGCACACACAATAGCCACTAGCAGGAGCTTGGCAGGAAATCAGTTCAGCTTCTCTTGTTCAAAGGTTTAAAGGGGGTGAGGATATGAAGAAGAGGAGGTAGCGAGAAGACATAAGGAAAAGGCGGGAGCAGCAGAGAAGAAAGCGGGAGAGAATATATGAGGGGGAGGGAAAAAAAGAACAAAAAATTAAAAGAGGGTTAATGAGGCCGTCCAGGACCACCAGAGACTTCTCATCTCATGTAAAGCCTGGCTGTGGCCGAGTGACAGGGACAGAATCTCCCAGGCACAGGAGCCTTCATGCATATCTCTCCCACTCAGCAGCCTGACTCCTGAAAGTGGCAACATTCAAACAACCTTAGAGGAGACTAATCCGTCTGCCTTCTTTATTCTGCTCCCCTGGTAGAAGGGCTGCAGTCCCTTCTAAAAAGCATCTGCAAATTGTCACGGAGAAATAACATACTGCTGTCTATTGAGGATGAATGGCCCACATTCTAGTGCGTTATAGTCATTTAATTCTCCCCCTCAGCCCTTGCACTGTGGCTTTAACAGATTGCACTTGGCAGAGGCTAGATAAAGGGCGGTGGCGTGCTTGGCGCGTGCTTGCTGTGGAGAAACAAACACTTAAATGGATGCAGCTGACTGGATTCCTTAACAAAAATGATTTTCAAAAACCCACAAACAGGAGAACAGGGATGATCACCAGAAAAAAAATGTTATACTTAAAAGTGATAATAGCTAACAAAAAAAGCAAAAAAGCAAAGTGTACCACGGTTTAAAACTACCATGATGGCTTGGCTGTCAGGTTGAAGACGCACACATGTAGATGTGCCATTTCCCCTCGCTCTTTCTTTGTCCCACTCTCCTCTGAAATAGACACTGAGTGTAATGGGCACATTATTAGGGACATTTGTCTAAATTTTTCAGCAGCAGAGAAAAGGTATGACTTCCTGCCAATGACAGTGGAGGAAGGGGAGCCACGTGGGTGGTGGAAAAAAAAAAGAGGTAAGGGAAAAAGAGAAAAGCACAAGATAGGAGACAGAAAAGGGATAGAAGTCTGTTGAAAAGAAAACAAAGGACAACAGACAACGTGTGACATAGCAAAAGAGAGGTGAGGAAAGGAGGCAACACATCTTCAGATAGATACTGACAGAAAGCTAACAACAGCAACAATATCAAGGTTAGGCTGTCAGATGGCGTTTGCAATTGAGACTGATCACGTGATCATCCCATTTCCTTCTACTATGGCTCATCAAAGTCATTTACCATTTCACAACACTATCTTTAAATGAGTACAAATTCAAATCATACAAACGTATAAAACACCCTGTAATGTAGCCTACTTTCAAATGAAAAATATCTTTTTTTTGGAAAATAACTGCTTCAAAAGCATTTTTAGCCTAGCCTACTATACAGCCTGCCTATCCTGGGAAAACCCTGACGAACTTCCGGCAAATTTGAGATTTGCTCTGCAAGTCTGTCTGACCAAGAGCCCATTCAAGCCAATTTTCCAAATCGACGCACCAATCACAACCGTTGAGGCTTACATTCAACATGACGGCCACTGCTTCGGCAGCAACCCGTTGATGCTGCTGTCGCTGCTACGTCTTTTTGTGGAAATGTAATTAAATATAAAAGCAATTAGAAACATAAATAAGGCCGTCTTTCACCTCTTGTGTTTTTCATACAGAATACATTGTTGTCGCTGATCTTTCTTCGACAGTGAAATACTCCCACACAGCTGACATTTTCTTTCACTTTTATTTGTAAACAAACCATACAAGCGCACTGCACCTGTTGCCCACTTGCTGTCTCTTACCTTAGCTACTGTTGTTCGAGTCCGACCGCAAATAAACAACACATCATTTAGCCAGCACAAAATCGATGCGACACCACAGATAAACATCGCCACTGCCATTGGTGCATGTCATCTTATGTGCCGATAGGCAGATGAGAGTCAATAAGGTGAATATCGGCCGATACCGATGTTCTTGAGGCTTAAAAGTTAAACCACATCAACACAACACACTACAATAACCGTGGTCAAAATGGCAATTGGTTGGAGATGATGAATTAACCGAGAACAAATGAAGACACGTGTGCACATGCAGACACAACACATTGAGGATGACGGGAAACCGATGTCACACAACAAAACATGTTCACCTTGAACGTCATCATCAACCAGGGCATCTGAGGATATCCCCAGGCAGCATGAAGTCAAGCAGAAAACAGTCCATTAACCTTGGAACCAAAATGCAGTGATATGAAGTGCTTCTTTTACCTTTTGGAGGCAAACAAAATGCTCTTGGCTTTTATGGTGGAATTGTGCTTTCCCCAGTAATAATCCAGCTGAAAAGCTTTCATATTGTACTGAAATGTGAATAAAGGTTTGATTTTTCTATGTCATAACTGTGGTTTCCTTTATTTTGTCAAAGCTACATTGTTATCTCCAGGAGATACCTTGAATTGAAAGAAACTGGTTGGCTCCTGATTTCCTGATTCAAACAAGATATGCGTTTGGCTAGAAAATATTCACCAGCGCTTGTCCTTAAAGGATGACACACAAGCTAATTTGTGCAGGCAGGTTTAACAATTATTATCTTCCTGATCTCCTCAACTCCTCAGATTAAATTACACGCACACACAAACACTCATACAACCACCCTTTGTCCTGTGAGGAAATGTATTACTGTCCAAATATTTACAGCCTGCATATCATCTACTCAAAAAGTTCAGAAGAATTTATGAAAAGCAATTATGTGACAGCCTACAAAGCTGAATAACTTTTACATGCTAGGAAACAATACCTGTTTAAAAAGGTGTTTATAACTTTTCATTATATCAATGTTTCCTTTTTTAATGTAATATACATTAGTGATCCATTTTACATTAATGGCTTGAATTGAGAATGTCTTGCACATTGTATTATTTAAAGTAAAAAAAAATGTATCTGATTATGTTGAAGCATTTCATCTCAACATTTTGTTTATCTACCTTTTATTATTGTTGGAGGTGTGGCTCTACACACAAACATATAATGACACAGAAATTCACACAGCTGTAAGTTAATGGAAAAGAATGGACAGAGAGGAAAACACCATGTACTCTTTTCCTCTCCGATTTGACCTTTCGAATACAAAAACACTGCAACAAAACTATATACTGTAGTTGAAAATAGTTATTATCTACCGATATGAGAGTCTATGTGAGTTTGAGCAGGCTGCTGAGCTGATACACTATAAATGTCAGTGTGTGTGAGTGTGTGTGTGTGTGTGTGTGTGTGTGTGTGTGTTTGTGTGTGTGTGTCTATGCATTTGAGCACCTGTGAGGCTGTCAGGTCGCGTCATCCTCTCGTAAATGTCGTAACTCTGGGGTCCATAGGGGTCAGTGTTGTGGAGCATGGAGCGTGGCAGAGTAGAGCTGTAGTGCTGGGGCACAGCGGTCATACTAGCCCTTACTGGAGACGACGAGTGAGTAGGCTGCTTAGTCAGTGGAGGGTTGATGCTCTCCACCATTGTCAGAGGCGAGCCCATGCGGCCTGATGTTGACCCCGCAGAGGCCTGATAGGGCGAGGTTGTACGGCTGGCACTGCCTGAGCGAGAGTTCGTGGAGCCCATGCGTCGCAGTGCAGCGGGGGAGTTTTTCTGCGTGGAATAGGGTGGGGTGTTGCCACCCCCGCCGGTGTTACTGGTGCGCTGGGCCGAGGGCAAGGTTGTAGAGAAGATGCTGGAGAGGGGTTTGGGTTCAGTTACAATGGGGGAGCCGTAGGCACTGCCACCTGAGGTACGCAGGGAGCCGCGGGAGGGTGACATACTGCTGGCATAGGCTGGCGAGTGAGAGCGAGAAGGCACTGAGCTTACCCTCCGCATAGCACGACCCGGCACTGCTGCTGTGACTGCTGGAGCCTGCAAGTCAGAAAGAAAACAACATGGCTTCATGAATTTCTTTCTTCAGTAAAATCATTAACAATCATGTTGTACTCTGCTATAAAATGACTTGTGCAATGATAAGGACATGCTAAATAACACATCATTACATAAACCAATTCATTACAGGGCATGACTTTACTCTAGGCCATATTTATTTTCTCTTCTCCACCCCCCTTCTGTCAAGTGTGACAGTGCCATTTGGTTTCTCAGTGGTCTGCGTGTACAACGCTGTATGAAGCATGATTATGTTGCGATGCTGCTCGATGCACTCGGTGCCTTCTGTGTCTTTAAGCATGACATCGCTACCTTCACTGAACAACATGCAACGGCAATTTCATTTTTGTGATTAACGTTTTTATTGCTTTAAACAAAATACAAAACATACAGTTTACAACATGAACACATCCCCTCCCATCCTGAAGCCCCTCACCCGTCATTACCATACATGCAGTAGGCCTCGGTTGTCAACTTAAGAACACTTACTTAGACAAAAATTACGATAAGATGAAATAATAACCATAATATTTTATGACAAAATAGAGTAACTGTAAACCAAATAACCATATTATGTGTATGTGATAAAACCATAAGCACATAGTATATGCCTGGCCCCAGCACATGGCTTCTTAGGATCCCTCCAGAAAGCTAAAGTACTTTCCCTATTTTCTAATGTAGACATTCAATCTTGCAAACAGTTCATATGACATTTTTTTTCAAACGCTGCCATGCAACAGCAATTTTGGTGTTTCTCTTTTGTTACCATGCATTAAAAGCTAATTGTTCCTTATGTAATTAAATTTCCTGAGCCCTTGAACATTTTGAACAATGACTGTCTTAATTAAAAAAATATACTCAATATATGCTGGTGTTATTCAGAAGATAAAACGTTATGGATACATTTTGTGCTTGGCAACAGCAATATGTTGCTGGCAGTACCTGGGCTGAAGCCTGGCCTTCGGCCCTGGTATTCCTTCCCATGGTACCAGTTCCGGTGCCAGGGAAGGAGTGCTGCATCCTCAGCTCAGCCTTGCCCAGGTTCTGGCTGTTGAGGTAACCGCTGCTGGCATCCTGGTAGCCACTGTCTGAGTACGAGTTCATCTGAGTTGAGCTTCGTGAATTCACCGCGGATCCTGAAAGAGGGTGACAGAAAAAGGCTAAAAATGAAATGCAGAGGTAGAGGGATGGGTTAGAGGAACAGGGGACAGACACATCATACATGGTTTCGTAATAGACATGACCTTTACCTAGACTGCATTGCTAATGACAAATGGCACAGCAGGGGGAGAACTGTTCTGCCAGCCCTATAATTCAGTGCCATATTACATCATTCAGCCTTTCATAAGCTGTGATGAGGGATCAGATGTTATCTGTTTAAACTCAAAGTATAACATATAGAAAAGATAAAAGGTTCAGGACGAAACTGTATCATCAGAAGAGAAGTAGAAAAAACATTTTTTTAGTTAAAGAATTATATACAGTTTAGTGGGACAATGCTGAGGTAAAAAAAATAAAGTTAGTTGGAGAAAAGAAGGCTGCAGACGATAGAGAGAAGGCAATAACAGACCCTCACTTTCATGGAGGGAGGACTGCTCCGGGGAGTACAGAGACACCTGCTCTGACTCAGTCCTGATGCGGTAGCTGGGCGACTGTGAGCTGTCAGTCACCCGAGACTTGGTGTCCCCCAAGGCGGAGGCATCTGGGAAGAAACAGCAGAGCAAGGAGTCAGACACAGAGGAAAAGCTTTGAGTCTGAAACAATTAGAGTTTTGGCTTTGGATGGAAAGATGATAATAGTCATTAACGCACTCAACAATTGATGGGAGTTGAGAGGAAACAATAACAGACAATGATTTCTGCAACATTAGTTTCACGCCTAGGTACAGTTGGAGTCATTACATTTTACTGCCATGCTAATTTGAAAAGGCAAAGTTGGGTAGCATGTCACTTCAACTGTGTATACAGCCATGCTCTTTCCCAACATTTCCCTACATCTCCTATTACTTCTTGCACGACAACAACCAGTGTGGCAAACAGGAACTGGAATTAGCCCTTTTATGTCCTTGTGCAATGTTTCTCAGTAATCACAATCTAGTTAAGCGTGACCAGTGTCAATGGGTTACTCTGCAATCACTACAACAATAGGCAGCAAGTGAAGGGGAACAGGGAGGCAAATATTGGCAGCCAGGGTCTGTCAAATCCTGCCTGATTAGCTGGTGTGAAAATGAAATGAAGAAGCCGCCTCGTTGCCCAAGCTGACCTGTTGAATAAATCTGTTGACACATAAGCCTAGTGTGGTGTTTGACAACCTGGCATTTTGCACTCCCACCTTTAAAGATCTAAGGGTGTTTACCCATTCACAGATGGGACTCAAGCGGGTCTCGAGTCAGATTGCCAGAATAAGCATTTAGCCTGGCCTGTTGTGAGAAAGTCAGCCCATCAAACATCCTCACTATTTGCAATATACCTTGCCAACTGGGTCAGTTTCAACAGTGCAGCTATTTCTAATTTAATACATAACCATGCGTAAAATAACAACCTTATAAATTTAAGTTTCAGTTTTTGTTTAGTCATGCTTTCTCGCTCGCTTGCCCACTCACTGTCTCTTGTGTACTGTCTCTCTTTTTTGTCTTTCTCTGTTTGTCTTTTTACCAAGATACCCATCCCTAGATTCAATTATGCAGCAAATTAAGAAAGATTTATATGCTGGGTAAAGGTAAGACATACACAGTCCGGTCTTCATCTGATTTTTTAAGTGTTCAAAATGCATTAAAAATGGTAATGGGAAAAAATATACATTTTATTTAATTTGACATATATTGGAGGAATCAAGTAATTTTGTGAGAGGCTGTTGCATCATGATCCTTCTGAAAGATTCACAATATTATTTCGATACAATTTGATTTTCTTAATTTAAGCAAGCAATGCATTTGTAATGTAGACAATAAAACCACAGCATTACGGTAAGACTTAATTAAAGTTTGGTGCAAAAGACTTAATGCCCTCACGGTACCATCGTACACTATGACAAGAAATGTAGGCTAATTTACTCATTTAATCAGGATAACAACACTGACAAAACCATATTTCTTAAGTGCTGCTGTTGGCTGAACGCTGGAGTTGAACTATATTTTGTTCATACTAGAAAGGCTGTCTGAATGTGGTCCAAACTTTCCTGCCATGACAGATTATAGGCCTACAGAGAAATTACTACAGGACACTTAATATTATAGGAAACCATCTGAAAATCTTGCGCTGCTTGAAATAATTAAAACAAATATATCACGGGTGACAGCGACCGGGAGAGGTGGGGTGTATAATGTGACAGAACAAAATAATAATACACATAATATACCCCACCCACTTGGGGTGGGTGGTTGCTGCAGCACCCTGAGCACCTCTCCTTACCGGGGTCATTAAAAAAAAAAAACTTTCCTCAACACTCGCATTGAGTTTTCATACATTGCAGTGGATGCAGCAATTGTAGTTTACCATTTGTATTTGTAATCTATTTTTGTTTTTACTTAACCATTTCTTTGGGAGGTTGAGGGGATGGTGAGGCATTGCACCCCCAATGCGATGGGCCCTGACGAACAGAGATAACGTTCATGAGAAAGATGATAAAATGTCATGTGGGTGATACAAGGGACTTGTTAAGGTATTTAAGGTAAAACAACAAGATTGTTTTATAAGGTATGGCTGCGCAATTCATTTTTTGGCTCCTAACGATCACAAAAACAATGTAAATTGAGAAACAATGTAATCGAGAAAGACGATTATTTTGCATGTTCCATTTTGCAAGTAAACTCTTATTTTGTCTTGTGTTCTTGAAGGGGAATTCAAAAAGTTCAACGGGAAAGGAAATTTCACAGTCAAGGAGTTTTTTTTCAAACTGTTTCACTCTTTTTTAAGTTCCAAAAATGCAACATATTTTTAAAGTCAATGAGTAATCGTGTTAAATAATCGTGATATCAATATTGACCAAAATAATTGTGATCATGATTTTTTCCATAATCAAAGCAGCCCTGCCATAAGGTCAAAAAGCATTTATATGTCCTTTAAACGTATATTAATGACATGACTGAAGTCTTTTGTCTCCTTCCATCCTGGCAGTGACTCAGTGTCTGGCACACAGTGTGTCGTTTTAGACCACAGGGTTTTTCATACTGAGCCTTGACCCCGTCTGATAAATGAGATGCCAAAAAGCCAGAACAGAGGAGCCACAGGAAGAGAGGGAGACAGCAAGAAAGAAATAGAGAGAGAACGGGTACAGAAGCCCTATTTCACATATGGAAGATGAAACACTATTGGCTTAGATTATCCATTTAGGCAGGGTTTTTTAGCATTTATAATTAGGTCTCTTATGTAATAATTTAATGTTGTTAATGTGGTTTTCACAGAGAATATGACCACACTGGATAGAGTGGTATTTTCTTTTTCTCCAAGACAGAAATTGATTTCTTACACAGGTTACCAGTGTGATACATTTTATACATTATTTTGCAGTTCAATGTTTTTCTCTACTGCTTTATTAACCCCAGTTGTCAAAGGACCCTGTGGCCCCAAAATACATTTTCATGTCTATTAATAATGCATTAGATTAAACTAGTCTATAGAATAGTGCTGCCCAGTTTACAGTCCAGTAGCACCGATCCCATACAGACAATCAGCTCATCTAATTTTCATTTTCCTCACATGCCTTTGTGAGTTACTGGATTTAAAGAGCGACTTTGAGGTTGCCTTCCCCATTTTATTTACGTGTTGTGAAATTATGTGGATTTTCAAAAATGATATCATAAGCTACAGTGACATCTGGACTTGGCACTTTTCATGTCCACTTTAAAACGAAGAAACCAGACATGTCATATAATGGAGCCATGCTAGGTCAAGTTAACTAATAATAAATCTGGATTCTAGTGCTAATATTGAGCCTGGGGAGGTTAACAAATGCATTATAAGCATATAAACGACAACAGCCTTATAATTATGAGCCTGCTAGGCATCCAATGGGCTGGGAACAAAAGAGTGTGAGGAGAGATAATAGCCATCGGTGAGAAACTGAGCTGTGGTGTGAGGACAACCAGAGGAGAGATGGGCAGGTGTCTTGGTGAGTAACAGATGATAGCTACCAAAACCTAAATATTACCCCTTTCACACCAATGGCTCAACCAGGGTTATACCCAGATCAACTGTGGGTTTGAATGGGTTAACCCTCCTCGATCTACTCGGCTTAGCGACCCAGGTCGCCAGTTGGGTTGAATCAGGGTAGGGCTAGGGTTGATTTCAATCAGGTCAGCTGCGGCGACTGTAAAAAAGCCTTAACAGTTGGGGCGGGACGAATTATGTGATTGGTTGGAAATGACAGTGGGGCAGTCTTCACAGGTCAACATAAATTTTGTCTCACTGTGCTTTGCGCTGGGTTTTCACCGAAGACTATATAAAACTAGTTTTTGTTACAGGCAGCTTCAACAACAGCAGAGTGGAGCGGTTCAATTGATTTCCAAACAATTGTTCACTTGTCTGCCCCGGTCTCGAGAGCGGTAGCGAAGTTTTACAGTCAAAACTGCCTGTAAAATCCCAGCGTTAGAACGTAAACATATGAAAAGTTTAATTCTCTCGGCACCACCAGACATGTAAAGCCCCGCCCATTTCTAGCACTTAAGGTAATTGTTATGCATTGCTCCCAGGTTGTGACCATAGACTGTATATTAATGGCCAGCGCGTATGTGACGTCACCCATTGGTTTGTGGAGATCTGCTATCCGTCGTTGAGTTTGGTTGTGGATGTGACGATTTTAGACGAGAGGGAGGAGTGAGGGAGGAGCTGCTTACACTCTACGTTACGTTACACTTTCACTGGCAATCACATCATAGCCATGCCCTAAAACACCCCCTGCTTTATCGCCGATTTTAAAATCAACGAGACCATAATTCAAAATATTAACATCATTCTGTGTTGCAGAAGACTTAAAACTAGCGATTGAGACCATAAACTCATTATGAAAATGTTTACTGAGGTAATAATTCAAGTGAGAAGTGGGACACTTTCTCATAGACTTCTACAGAAACCGACCTCCTTTTGCAACCGCACGTGTCGCCCCCTGCTGGAACTCAGATAGAATGCAGGTTTAAGGCACTTCTGCATTTGCAGCACTTCACCGAGCCGGATGCGTTGACCATTAATATTAACAGTCTATGGTTGTGAACCAGGTGATCTCTGAATTGTCCAGAGATAGACCCATGTTGACTGGCTTGGTTTGGATTTCCAAAAGAAGGGTTGAACACTGATCAGACAACCCTGGCCCAACCGTGGTCAGCGGTGTGAAAGAGGTATATGATAGTCACTTTATAATGTGCTGTGGTAACATTTGCAATCACATATCAGGCAGTATCAAACCTAGTATTAAACATGTGCAATTATACATTAACTTTTTAAACCATAATTTCACGAAACCTAAAGTATAAATTCAGTAAAAACTTCAACCTACAAATCTTTAAAAATGTTGAAGAGTCCGTAGACATGACTCTTGTCATGCCATATTCTTTATAAAAGGGGAATTACAAAAATGTTTTAAGACCCTAATGATGCACAGTGCATGGAGCCTTTTTTTTAACATGATGCTGACATGTTAAGCTGTCAGCATATTGAGAGAGTGCATGTCTGAAAAAAATAAGCAGTGAAACAAAAGAGACAGGAGGGGACAGAAACAGCGAGAGAGCTTTCATTTTGGGGTATTTGTCTTCTATTCTTAGAGGACATGAGGTGTGAATGCATTGACATTTCCTGCGGCTAAAAGGCTCATTTCCACAGTAAAACTTCTATCCCAACTCTCAGACAGTGGAGACGAACACTGGCTCATGAGGCCAATAAGCCTTACAGACAAACGTGGCCCATTACGCTCGGTGCCACACATTTAGAATTTAATTCATTTCGATTAGAAAAGTACATTACCACATCTGATTATCATTTATCATCTACACTACAATGAGAAATCAATATGAAGCAAAACAGTGATAGTGATTAGTCCCCGGCTCTGTTCAAATACTAATGAAATGCATTCAGCGATGAAATGGTGAATAGGCAGCAAATGAGAAAACCGTGTAGTATTAATATTCCCGGTGCATATGTACATTTATTAACCCCCATAGGCTTTTCTGACGGGATCGACAATAAAAGATTAATGACCATTGCAGAAATTCGCTAAGTTCCACTATGCAATTAATAATCCATGAAATACATTAGTAAATTCAATTCATTATCTGGTCTCTGCTGAAGATCCTTCAAGGATGTGGACTAAACAAACAGAGACCAAAGGGGTCTGAGAGAGATCTTTCCACTCCACATCACTGGTGGTGTTGTGTGTGAGTGGGCAGAAATAGCTTAGATAAATATTGAAACAAGAATACGCCTAAGGCTGTCCAATGTAATGATTATTGAGGAAATGTAAAACATGCCTGTACTGTACTAAACACACACACACACACACACACACACACACACACACACACACACACACACACTTAACAGAGCCCATACAAATAGATACAGACATACTTCCTGCCAATATTAAATCATTCAAAAGAAATGAGCTGAACAATTAAGCCTTACTTATATTACATGTCACTATGTAAATCAGTGTGATAGTGAACAGAACTGTTTAGTCCACTAGCATTTAGTGAGGCCCTCACAAGGTAAACCAAGAATATGTAAGCAGATGGGTATTTATGTCCAACAGTGGTTATTGATCACTGACTATAGGTCTTAATAGGTCCAAAAAGGTGTAATCAGGGTCAAACAGGAACAGAAATGAAGTACTCTGTGAATGTACGCTAGCTTCATTACTAGACAGAGAACCATAGGTTGCTTCAAATCTCTAGAAAGAAAACCTAAATAAGTCTATGTATTTTAGTATTGAATAATATCCACAGAAGCAAGTGTCCCCGAGATAGTGGGTGGCCTTGTGACCCCATTACAGTAAAACTCTATGGAGTAAGCAGTAATTTGTTGTTCCACATTAATTGTTTGACAAGTAATTCTCAAGTTACCAATGAGTGAGTGTAGAGGTCACCAAATATGATCTGAATGCATATACACATGGTAAAAATGAACAGTAAAAAGAGATGTTTGTTAGGAAGAGAGATCGCTATCCAATCATTTTAGTGTTTGAGTTGGCATACCTGCAGTTCTCCAAGGCAGGGACTTCTCAGACGAGCTGTAGGGGGGAAAACAGGAGATGGAAAAAGTGAAAACATACACCACAGTGAATGACATGAGTGAAATCATCTGGAAGAGACACCATTTGGCCTCATGTACTATTTTCTTGGGCCTTTCACAACAGCGTCACAGATGGTAATCACTGTGTTTGAGATAGAAAAGCTAGGAGGTTCAGAGTTAACCGCCTAAAAGCAGATTAATTAGTTTACAAGTCAATTCCTGTCATCTGTGCTTATCAAGACACAAAGTCACTTTTGGTGACAGCTAGTATTTTGTTTTAGGAACTGTAAGCACTGACAAAAAAAACTATTAATGTGGGACTGAGAAGCTGTTTTTCCAACTGCAGCTTTAATAAACATGCTAAGCCAAAAAGTACAAACGGCCAGGGGATGGGAAACATCCTGATGGGAGCTGAAACTGAGCACAGACAAGTGAGGCAAGCTCCTAGAGTAAATCAGCAGCCAGTAATCATACAGTACATTCGCACACACTCAGTGTACAAGCCCACAGTTTCCTGACATCTGAACATAATCCTGACATGCATGCTAGTGTATATTCCAGCACACAGAGAGAATCTCAGAGTGATGCTCAGTCTCCAGAGAATAATATAGGAGAATAATGGTCACAGTCTGTGACTATTACTCAGCCACAACACTGAGGATACCAAGCAGCAAAAACAGAAAGGATCTAGTGACAGTGTGTGGGTGATTGATGATGAATCGTCCTGGGTCAGTGGATGAAGGATCATACTTAATGGCAAACTCAGAGCAGGAAAGCATCAGACCAAGCACCCAGTAGATTATGGCACAAATCCATTCAATCCATTGGGAATAAATTGGTATGGATGTTTCCTCTGACGAAACATCATCTCATATGCCTTTGGCCGGAGGCATCTAGTCCTGACAGCAGGAGAATTACAAGGAAGATGCAAACTCCAAAAGTTTAGCTGGAGTTTTACAAGTCTGCATATGTAACCATTCCAAGTTCGGGCAATAACCCTGTAGAAGAATAAGTATACATTTTTTTTATTTTCTTAAAGCCTACCTTAAAATGCTTATAAAAATGTAAAACTTAACTAAAAGGGCACTCGAGAGCACAGACCTGTCACAATGTAATTCAGTGTGATTTTTCACAGTCGGGAACTCATTTTTCTAATTATTCCAACCACATGAATGCAGCACAAACGGCCTATCTCGCAATGTTAACTAAAGAGAAGAATGTGTGTGTCCACCCTGTGTTTTGGATCCACTCCAAAATTTGATGGGTTCTTCCTTGGTCCATGATACACCCTTCCACTAAGTTTTATGAAAATTTGGCCTGTAGGTAAGTAACCAAACCAAAACCACAACCTCCTTGGAGGAGGTAAATATAACTCTAAATCCTTCTAGATCTAACTAAATGTTTTATATTTTTTCATAGGAAAAAAAAAAGAAAATGCAGAATAGCCATGCGTGCCATCTAATAATAGCCCCCTAATAATTCCAACTCATGTACCTTTGAAATACTTTCCAACAAAAGAAAAAGTTATTCACTTTCTCAAAGCCATTTTTCCAAGGCTGGGGTGTTAAGACAGACAGAGGCCAAGCAGGAGACCTCGAAGCAGTGTTCCTACCCTTTTCTTTTCAATATCCTCTACTTGCTGGTCATTACTATCAACCATCCAATGTTGCAACTGCTGCTATTTTTCCATCTAAGGTGACACTCGAGCTTTAAGTAACACGGCTCTCTGAATTTTAATGAGCACGCAGGCAATTAAAAAGAGGAAGTTGGGCGAGTTGTGCTCCACTGAACCATGATAGATGAAGTAGAAGAATGGCAACCATAATGATGCACCATGCTTGCTGCATGCCGACCAGCAGCTGGGTGAAGGCAGCGTAAAAGAGATTGTAAAACTGCAGATGCTGATATACAACAGGCCTAACCCTGACAGGACACTCTAATTTCCCATCAACCCCTTTGGCTGGGTAGAGGTTTCATCTTTTAGGAGTTTTGCCAGAGGTCAACTTTGATGACCAAATGAAGGGGGTGGTCAACTTTGGAGGTGTCATGAAATGTAAGGACTCTCATCACAACCCTTAAGTGTGCTGTCACCTCGGCCGTCATCCCGCTGAGCTATTGAGCCAAGCAGTGTGAGCTCAATGGTTGAAGCTAATCTCCATTCACACACAAATCTCCAGTGAAAGCCAATTTATTTGTCCTTCTCTGTCTTTAAAAAAGGTGTGAAAACTGGGTTACATGTTTTCTTTAGGAGTCCCTAGGAGGTGGTTGATGGCTACCAGTCCCCCAGTGGGAAGACTGGCTGGCTTCTGAAACATCATGTAAATGGCAAAGGTGGCTCATTATTAGAATAGCATTACAAAAAAATCGGGATAACAGAGGTAGATTTCTGCTGGAGAGACCTGATTATTCACCCGTTATTCAACTCTTAACTATGTTTCTGAGAGGTCTTGTGGCCATTTGCCTGCCAAAAAACCAAGACACCAAAGTACTGGTATCTCTGTGGCAACAGAAGCAGTATTGATTTTTCTGCTACATCTGAAAACATGAACAACTAAATAAATCGGGATGCACAGCTAAACAGTGGGCTCTTTAGAGGATTTGAACACAAGGGTTCATTACTGTGTGAATATAAGCTGTACAGTTGTTGTTCAGACCTGTTTGGTCAATCAAAGCATCGAGGCTGCAATAAGAAATTCCACTCAGATAGATAATAGGCTAATATAAAGTACAGTACTACCACTGAAGTAGGAACTTTTTGTGGGCCAAGAACTAAATTTAGACTCTGCTTTTTTCATTTAAAAACACAGGTTTAGTGCCCGAGTTCCTTTAAAAGTTATTTCCGCTGAAAAGGTCTATTTTTCAATTGTGGGTGGTAGTAGGTAATATATTTTAAAAGAAACATCTTATCCTGTGGGACTGCATTAGGCAATGCAAGTCGAACAGTTGGGAGCAGGCGTTGAAGCTCTGACAAATTATTTGTAGGAAAGACACAAGCATCTTTTAATGATATTTTCCCTTTTTCCTCCATTTTCAGGCCAGGTTATCTGGTCAAGGGGGCAAGATTTTGACAAAGAGCAACGCAGAGCACAACACAGACTATATATTTTAGCAAGGCATGTATATGCACTCTTTGTTCCACACAAACAAGTTAGCTAGTCCTACAGAGTCAGCATTTTGCAGCATACAAAAGCAACCTAAAGATGTCTACAAAAGAGAAGAAAATTCTTTCTTTTTTTCCCCATTTTCAAACATCGCCATCACTCAAAACATCTAATGCTGACACAAGAGTTTCTAGTAGAAAGTACTGCTCTTACTCAGTTAAGCAACTATTCATAACAAAGAGGAACAGATAAAAAAGCAAGGCTTCTTACTAAAATTATCTATTTATTTTAAATAAAATAATGTATATACCAGGGAAATGAAACATAAAAACTAGGGCTGAACGATTTTTGAAAATAATCTAATTGCGATTTTTTTTCCCAAATATTGCGATTTCGATTAGATTATTTTTTTAAGCTTTGTCTTCTGTATTATTCAACAAAGACAAACAATAAATCATTTTATAGTATGAACAACACACAATTACATACTAGACAGTTAAAAAAGTAAAATTATAGTGTACACACACACACACACACACACACACACACAACAGTGTATTTTTTTTTACAGTGCACAGAGGAGCTGCCTCCAGCCCCTCCCCCTCGTGAAGTTGCGTGCTGCCGTGTGCACTTGTTCAGAGAGGCTATCGTTGCGTTAGCTAGTTGCTGGTGTTCTTGCCATGGGATTAACTGTACTAATAAAACCGTTGAAACACCGCGGCCACGCTGCTGTGAAAGCTCCCCGAATGTCATTTATCAGAGTCTGGTTGTTACCCCTCTCAGTGGCAGCTCCTCCACTCCATATCTTTATAACGGAGCTAACCGCTAACCGGAGCTAACCGCTAATCAGAGCTAGTTGCCAACCGAGCCTTCAGTTCTGCGTGTCTGTATCCATTAACTGCACGTATGGACTCGAACCAGAATAAAACCCTTAATTTTATTAAAATGGCTGTAAAAGTTTTAAACTACAACTCAGAGTTGTTTGAATGACAGAAATCAGCTCAAGGTACAGTGTAGCGTTAGCATGCTAAGTTGATGCTTTCTCTGCGGAGTGCAGACTGATTTGCTCTTGCGAGTCATGTGACCAAATCGCAGCCTTTGCGATTAGGAAATCGCGTTTTAACATATCGCGATATTATCGCAAATGCAATTAATCGTTCAGCCCTAATAAAAACCAGTCTCTATTAATATGTCGCTATTTGAGAAATTAAACATAATACAGGCCTACTTCAAACTCTGTGCTTTCCACTGTGTAGTTGTGTTTAAGTTTAAGTTTAAAAAAAGAAGCAAGAGTTAGACTCAATACTGGTCCCTCTATATCAAATGGTATAAAGCCTTTGTTAAATGTTCCAGTAACCCTTTGCAATGACCTTGTAAAGACATAATAATGTCAATGATGTAGTAGTCCCAACGAGCTGATGATTATTATTATTTAAGTATCAGTTAATTTAATTAGTATGGCTAATGTTTACTAGAGGTCAAATCCATGTTCCATATTTACTGGCATTACGCTTGTCTCGTTCACCAAATACTGTGAGAAATTGTGGGTTTTGTTTCCTCTTTTGGCCGACTAAATGTTAACTGATGCCACTGATGGACCAATGACAATGAGCTGAACGCTGCACAAAACAGATTTGGCTGCTGATTTTCACTGTGACCGGCACACAAAAAAGAATCCTTTCCTATTAGAGGAAGTAATATTGTTTAAAGAAAGAGTGCTTGTATCTCCAAATATGATCACTGGCGTGTTTGGATACACTAAAATGGAGGTCTAAAATTCCAGTACTTCTGAAAGAGAAAATTAAAGTAAATAGCCTGGCGTGTATGTGTATATTTTCAGAGAGCTGTTGTCCAGACCTTTTTGGCAGCACTTGAAGCTGCTCTATACCTGTGCCTCTATAAAAAGGCAGAAAGGGGAAATTGACAATCTTACTCCTGAGTCCTACAATCTGCTGGTACTACATGGGTGTTTTTTGCAGGTATGCAGGCTGGAGTGCAAGAATGCATAGGGCTTATTATTACAAAGCCAGAAGAGATCACAGAGAGCCATTACAGCCTCTATTCAGACCAAGTGTCATGTATCCAGATATATCCCAATTGTATCATGGTCCATTGCAGAACAAATGCGGCCCAAACCTGGCATCAGGTGACCATTTGGGAACAATATGCAAATAACACTTCCATTTCTTTAGAAAGTGGGCCTGAGATGGTACCATGGGGTTGAACTACAACTTTTGGTAGCCTTAGTTAATGACATTAGCATTCAATGTTGTATATAAAGACTTTGGACAATTAGGCACTTTTTTTAACATTGGATAACTTATAAATACAGCAGGGAAACTGCCAAACTGAGCAGATTAATTCCAAGTCTGACCATAATCCTTATATCAACAACCTTAGGCATAATCATGAACTTTCCAATGAGACATAACACAAATGACTAAAACAGCTACGCATCAGTGTGGGTTGGTTAATCATTAGTACACACACACAATACAACACTTTGCTTTGCCATCAAAAAGTCTGGCCTTAATGAAAGCAAATAAGCAAAAGCAACAAAAAGAATCATCATATTAATAGTGCCTGAAATTTCTGACCATTAAGCAGTCTCTTAAATGTCACAGTCTATTAACCTCTATTGTAATTTCCCTTGCCACTTTAACATTATTAACCAGAACTAAAAGATGGTCCACATATTACTTAAGTGCAACTACAACTGAAAACAGTGATGCATGAATGAATGTTACAAGACACACACATAACACTTTAAACCACATTACTATGACTAAATTCAGACATACATATCAAGATTATGTTTATCTAAATCTTTTGACATTGCAGGTAATAATATAAGACCGGTGTCGACCCTTCTTCACAGAGGCTCTGTGAAGCCCATTGGAATATTGTATGTGGTACTGAGCTGTACAAATGAACCTGACATGTCTGAGCCACCGCAGACAGGACAGAGTGTGTGGTCACTGAAGTGTGATGATCAAGCAGCCTCGCGTCTTAGCTGATGAAATGGGAATGAGTTCCCAGAACTTAGCAGCGCAGCACTTCACTGAGCAAACAACACTCCACTATTACACACATTTAACAAACACATGCACATTTTGTCACTGATAAACATAGGCTAAATATTTTTCCTAAAAAGTCAGTTGTTTATATATTTTAATTTGAGCTTAACATAAAAGTGATTTGAGGCCAATTAGTCATGACAAATTCCTGCACGTTTAAATTAAACCACGCTTTTGATAAGCTACGATAGCACTGGATAAATTCTGTCCATTTCTAAATAACAGGACAGGAGGGGGACATTTTTAGATTTACAGTCCATCATATTTGAGCACACTGGGATGCTCCATCACTATGCCATAAGGTTACACTATGGAATATGGTCACTGCTGTGAAGGATGAAAATGCCATGTGTTGGGTTGTGGATCTATGTGTGTGTATGTGTATGTGCATCTTCTCATTACCTGCTGCTACCAGCGCCTGGCGACTCAGCCCCGAGTCTGCATCTTTCCAGCTGATTGGCCACAATCTGCCTCTCCACTTCCAGCTCCCTGGTTAGCCGCTCAAACTGGAGCTCCTGCACATAAACACAACAAAAAAAGACAAGGGGCAGGAGGTCAGGAATACATTCTTATCAGAGAGAGCTTTACGTACTTCTCATCAATCAAATTGACAGTTGCTGCCTGCAACACAACAGTGTTGTGCTTCATCAAGGCATGTAGGTGACACAAACTAGAAGCTTAAGACACTGCAAACAATAACCTAATTCCAAATATAAATGTTAGCTCACAAGTAGCCGAAATGATAGAGACAATGTACATCCCCAACCACACACATAGGTACTGCCATTTCTCCAGCCCACACAGAGAGATAAGCACCACTTCAGTGGGTGATATTTAGCCTTGGTGGCACTGTTCCTATGGGTGTCGAGTAGAATTCAGGATTTGACTAATTATTTAGCCTGAGCAGGGCTATCACTTGCACAGCTCTCTAGCTCCAAGCACTGCATCATGACACTCATAAGACACACACAGGGTCTTTTGTACACAGAAAGATTGCACAGTGTACACAAAAACGCACACACGCACACACATAATTACAAATATCCTTTTACTCACCCACACCACTAACATGGCAGTATAAAGAATATCTGCACTCTAGCACCAAAACTCATGTTTTCCCTGCAAAAAGGCCTCACTCACCATAATTCTATGTACATATGGCAGGATCCTTGTCCTGCTATCCTTAGTTGTCCCATGTAATGTCCATTACCATGGTCAATTACATTCACAGCCAGCTGCATTCTCACACGCACACAAACCCAGACAGATTCAAACCGAATCTCTGCTTCTTTTGTGACGTGTCTGAGGAAGTTTTGTCACTCTGCAACACTAAGACCAGCCTATTTTTCACACCTACTCTCCAATGCTCCCTGAGGGTGAACTGAAATTTCCCTTCACTTCATTGTAGACATGCTCTACTTCCCCCTCCCCCAAACTACTGCTTTATAACCTCCACTGCTCTTCTCTCCTCTACCTCAGTTGTAGATATGTGAAGCTTAACTGCAGTGACAGCGAAAACTGCTATTTCCTTAATAACATTTTTTCACGTGGCTGAGATACAAGTACAGTGCCCTGATTACATCTTGTGCTGCGCATACGCAAAAAAAGATAAGATAGACCTTTATTCATACCCAAGAAAATGTTTGTGACCAAGATGATTGATAGTGAAATGGACATACACAGTATAAATAAATAAATAAATTAAAAAGGACAGCATGTCATGGAAGACGTTATTGTGACCTTCATGACGTGGTGGAGGTGTGTTGGTTTGCATGAAACACAGTAAAAGCCTACAGCTCACCGTCAGTGGCTTTATACTCTGGTAACATTCCCTTTTTGCAATATTCAAATCCACTGACGTTATAGCTCAAAATTTGTCAACATCTTGATGTGTAGACCAATTTTTTACTGAACAATAGTGCAGCTAACAAAGCACCATTGATCTTCATTACAAATAAAATGTGTTTTCTGTAGCTGCTTCTAAGTAAAAGCTTTGCAGAGGTTCCTGGTGGAAAGCTTTTAATGTGAAACAGCAGCATGAAATGTTGAGTTTGCCTTAGCTGTACACATAGTAGTACACATTTGTAAGTATCTATACCAGGGAAGACCATTAGTTAGTAATGGTTCTGGCCGATGTGGCCAAAACAATGTGCCATGCCCTAAAAATATAAATATTTGTCAAACCAGTTAAACAAATAAATAATTTGAACAACTATTTCTGTCATTGTCATTATGTTTGGTTAAATATTCACATATTGCTTGATGTTTGGCTACACATAACATTTTATCGCCCAACACAGGCCAATGTTAAGAGGCAGACTCCATGGGAAATAGCAGGGAACATCCCAATGTCTGCTTATTCCTGATTACTGCTGATAACCTGCTAACAAAGTGCAGAACAGCTCCGGGAGCAGGACAGAGATAGAGTGACCACAACACTGATTTACTTAGAAGAATAAATGGCATCAATCTTCTGTGTGACACATAACCCCTACTGAGTAATTTAGTCACATGGAAATTGCCAATTTCAACCTTTCATTCCAAACAATCATTCCCCTTTATATTCTTGCTTTTTTTGAGACAGATGTGGCTCAGTATGAATAATCAAAATACTTATATGTATTTCTACCATACGTATGTGCAGATTGTCAAAGGGAGAAGGGCATATTCAGTTCACGGGCTGCTTTTGACACAGCATTCATTTAAAGAAATTGGCTGTCATGAGTTTTTTATCAAGAAATTTTGAGATCTGAACTCTTGGCCCTGCACACACTCCTCATAGAAACAGAACCTGAATGTCACAAACAATATGGACTATTCTCTCGCTAAGCCCCAGGACTGAACCCTACTAAGTGACGCACAATGTGGCAGTGCTAGTCGGAAGATTGTTTCCCACAAGAGACACTCAAAATATTGAACTTTGTGACACCATTTCTGTATGCATGCACGCACGTGACAATGACTTTACGGTGGAAACAAGGGATAAGACTTTCAATGTATGAGAGAGAGAGGACAGTGAATAGAAGTGACAAGAGGGTGAGCCAGAAAGAGATGATTCAAACACTGTCTACTTGATACAAATCTGGAATTACTCCAGTGTGTGATTCTGCCATCAATGTGCAAGAGAGAGAACTTGAGGTGAAAGTGATAAGAGAGTGGTATAATCCATATGGACACACACAGATAACAGAATGAGGATACTAATATAAACTCATCCCCAAACAAACACCCAGGCATACAACTAAAAGATAGAATTAATCATGCATATGTAAAGCGTATTGAGTTACAGTATGCGTGTCACGTATGAATATGTAGCAGATGCTTACGGAAAATAAGACAGACATGACTTTGTGTTTACTACCTAAATGAAGACGAAGATTTCCTGCTCTTTTGCAAATGTCACTATTCTTGGCCCGCCATTTCTGTGCCTTCATTCTTTTAAGCTCATAATCCAATTGTTTTGTTTGGCAGTGTGTCACCTTGTCAAGTCCGGCAACTTCATCTCAGGCAGTGCTTCAATGTACACGCAAGGCACAAGAGAAATAAACAGCTATGCCTTTCTCAATACTTCACACAGAGTGGCTGGCCTTCAATTCAAATGATTTGATGGTGTGATGTTGATCAAGCACAGCAGAGAGAGACATCTGTTGCAACCATAAGGCACTAAGGTCTCTGTCACTACTGATATTCAGAGCTGCTCCAGGCATCCTGCCTGCATGCCGGGCCCAACCCTGCTGTTTTCTTACTATGGAGAGGCATGAAGAAAGTCCAAAGCTTCCTGCTCCATCCTCCAGGTCTTTTCTATCGCTTGACAATTTGGCTGCAGCCCTGTTCTCGGTTTGCTATATACTGTTATGTATATTTTAGGGCTGTCAGCATTAACGCGTTAATCGCGATGCGATAAAGGGCCGAGCATAACACGTTCATTTTTTTTTTTATCGCATGCTGCCATTTATTAATTTTTTCACTTCACTCGGCTTCGTGTCGTGCCTAACAGGCTACTATTTTGCCCATACTTCCTCATAACACATCCTGCTGCTGCAGGCTGCAGGCATGATGGAGAAAGACAGCAGCAACACAATCTGAATGGCGCTTTTTAGACCTGTCAGCATCGTAGAAGACTCGGGTCTTAAGACTATGGTTGGCGTGTTCTGACCCATCTTATACATTGCCGTCGAGGGGGACCGTAGTTTTCACGCATACACAGCCTGTACGACATGGAGAAAGCAGCCAAACTGGAACTGCTGCAAAGTGATGCAAGGTGATCACTCGACATCAGTGAGTAATCAAAATTATTTAGGAGTTACTGCACACTATATTGACTCTAGATTCAAATGTGTGACTAGATTCACACATTTTCTTTTGTTTACAGTAAATAAATAAATAATAAACAAATACAAATCTTAAAATCAAGTTCATAAAGTTACTTTCTTTGCATTCATTTGATTCCCAATCAAGATACACTGGTAAGAATTGCTTTCCATTGTTTATATGTACTTAAAAACAGTTCTGAATGCAAAATAATAGAATTTTAATCAAGTGATAAAACATGTGATTAATCACGATTAACTATAGAAATTAAAAAAAAATTATCGTTTGACAGCCCTAGTATATTTAGATCGTGGTTTCCATTAAATTGCTTTTTTATTTTTTATTATTGGAGCACAATTTCCTTCGGTGAGGATGGCTGACACGTTTGCAAAGCAATAGAATGGCAAGGGTCAGGTGGCCTACTCTGTCTGATCTTGTAGCCAGCCATGAAACGACAATGCACCCTTTCTGTCATTCCACAGTCTTGAGTTTACTGGCCTCTCAGGTGGCATTGAGGATTACTGCCATGCCTCTTTACTATCATATCCTAAGGGTTTCCTTAGAAAAAAAAAGTTTTTAAGCTTTTCTTCTCTCACACACATTTCAATAGATAGACATTTCAATTTTGTTTTAATTCTCAACAACTCATTGAGACCATTATGAAGATATAGCTAATATCCATAATTAGCTTTTGATAGCACAGAGCTATGTGTCAAAATGGGCCCTGGATGGAAAAAAAAAACAGGGACAAGGATCACACTCATAAGTGGGGCTCATATTAGCCATGGAGAGAGAGTACTCACTGCTCTCTGTAATTAATTTCACTTTCCATGCTTGGCCCCTACACAGAATGGGACACATCTATTCAGCATAACGATCCACGAAGTCAGACTGAGCACAGCAGTAATGACTGTTAAGCAAGGCCTATGCTTATTTAACGGGTGTGGGCGCAGCCTTGCACAGTACCAGGCTTAGTGTGAAAAGTAAGGACAGAGACAATGGGTGGCTGGCTTTTCTGTACCAACAAGGCCTTTAACGCCTTTATTTGCCATTACAATGAGCCTGTTGGGCCTGATCTGCCTGTGGTCGCAGAGCTGAATCAGATCCTGTCCCCTTGTGTCCTCGGATAGGCCCTAAAGAAACAGATGACACATGGCAGCAGACCACGCTATCAATATACAGTCTCCCTTGTCATCTTTATGGATGCTGACAATACACACGCATATGAAATGCCTGAAGTGGCTTCTGCCTGCTGCTGGTTCAGCACATAGACAATGGTGCAGCATAGATAAGAGAGGGAGCCTATGCACACAAACCCCTAAATGTCATACATAGGGATGTACCGATCAGCTTTTTTGACCCCCAATCCGATTTTTTAAATATTTAATATCTGCCGATACCGAGTCCCGATCCAATACTTGTAGTTAACAGATAATAGAGCTGCACACGTTTTTTTTGTTTACAAAAATAAGTAAGTGACGCCTCTTGCGCTTAATAGTCAATATTTGATAAAAACTAAACTCAGTGACACAACTTGTGCTTAATAGTCAATCTTTGATTTTCTTATTGTGTTTACCAATGTCGGCTCCAGGGAATAACGGCCTGAAAGCGTAGTTTCCTGGCGGAATAAGGGAAGAAGTTTGGAGAATTGGAGTAATCTGCTTCTGTAAAAAAAAAAAAAGCTGACTTAGAAAGGACTTTTTTTACTTGTTGTCGAGGGCTGGCAAGCTACGAGACACTCTCTGAACAGACACTGGTGAGTGGCCACGCCCATCTTCGTTTGAAAGTGCCACAGACAGACATCCAGGGCCCATTTTGGCACACAGACTGTCTGGATGTCTGTCTGTGGCGCAGGGCGTGTGTGATTAAAGGCGGCGATCACTACAAGCTGATGTACATGATCGGAGTAAGGTAAAAAGGATGAATGCCGATCCCCGATCAGTTAAAAAATGCCAAAATCGGCTCCGATCCGATACTGTGATCGGACATGCCTAGTCATATAGCTATAATAACATACACTTACATACACTCTAAAAAGCCCCACACCATCATGTGAAGTCAATTAAATTATATACAGTACACTAGAAATTTGTACAGAAAGTGTACTTTGGTATAATCTAGCAATCAAGAATACAATCATATAATCTATTAAGGATGTTCCTTATTTACCTTTTTTTTTTTTAAATAAATGTTTTCATTTTGACCAGTTGTTCCAAAAGATAGATTTTTTTGTTTTTGAGTAGAAACCAAAGAGAGGCTGCTGACACAAATATAATGTCAATAATCCGACACAGGACGGATTGTCTGTGATGCAATGAAAAGTCTCTCTGCACTGCACTAGTTTCAAACACACAATAATTGGTTAACCAGCACTCTTGAATTGCCGTTTCCCTCAAAAATTCAATTGGACAACCAAAGAAAATATCAACATGTGTCAGCATATCCTGTACCCTGCTTTATACCTTGGCGTGCATTTCCACTTACAACTTTAAATTCTGGGGAACGGGACTACATTATTCAATATATTTTAATGCATTTCTAATGCTTTGGTGGGCAGGTTTGGGTGCATGAATGTAAAGATTGATTTCGGAAGATCTTACTCTCTTAAGTCAAAATTAAATTTTAGGATTGGAATTGCATTCTGCTACAACTTCGTCTTTAAGTGATTTTCGAGAAAGAAAATTGAGACTCAAAAGGTGGTTTCTAAATGAAAGTAGTTCTTTTCCTTATAGAAAAGAGTGAGCATGGGTAGCTTAAACTTATGGTGGAAAAAAAAAAGTATTAAAAACATCTACACCTCGTACCAAATCGCTCCACTTGATTACTGCTGTCTATTTGTATGTTCCAACCACATATAAACACACACAGTATTAATTTGTATCTAGTGTGGTTGCTAAGTTACAGTACATTTACGATTTGTGATACCATCTCTCTTACTGCCATGCCTGGACAGAAATGCATGCCCATGTCATATAAGAGTCACCATGCATACAACCTAGTCACTGAACAGATGCATCATTTCACCTCCAACATCATACATACCTCGTATGACAAATAACAGTGTGATTCTGTGCTATTAATGTGTAAAACTGTGCTCGAATATTCGTGGTAACTCAGTTTCTTCCTTTATGTGACAGAATAATAATTGTGAGCAAAACATCAGAGGGATCTCTGCCTAATCCATGGTAGTGAGTGTCCAAATCCCACTTAATTAAGACTTGAGATCATATCCTTTGTAGTTCTCGTTAGCTTGAGTGCTGTCCACGTGAGTCCGTAGTAAAGTGCGTTTTCGTAGTGCTGTGGTTTGGGCCCGGGCCTGGAAAGATAGGGCTGCATGCTCATTTCTAATGTTCAGATGCGTTTTGCCTGACTATAGTGCAGATGGCTTTTCCTCTTAACCAAAGAGAATCTACCAGAAACATGTTTGTTCATTAAATGGCAATGAGGCTTGACAGCTCTGCATCCTCGCTGCAGTGTGGCAGGCCCATTCCAACGAGAGCCCGACACTGCTGCGCAGTGGGAGAATGACAGCAGAGGTTAAAGGATTTTTACAGCAGCAGGGACAGAAAAGCATGCCAGAGGTGTGAGCGAAGAGAACAGGCCTCAAAACAGGCTGTGTGACCAGACCTGAAGGAACCATGCAGAGCAATTACTTGCAAAAACTGCCACAAAGTCACCTTGTTAAAAAGGTTTGATGGAACTGGCTGCAGCATCATGCCACCACAGAAGCATTACAATAACCACATTGGATAGAAAGGCATTTAAAATACTGTAAAGTGGCTTGCTGAGGTAAGAGAGTATACAGCTGCAGGCATCGCTATAGGTGAATCAGAGGGAGAAAATTGCTTTGCCGCCCACAGCTGCACCAGAGCTTTTATACTGTATAAGCTGATAATCTGACAAGAGGCCACAAACAGAAATGTGAAACATTATTCACTTTCAGATAATGGAAAAGCAAGTTTACAATAGAACATAATTTCTGTCAGGATTTCTAATGCGGCATTACAAGCATTTACGGTGGGAAACTGGCAGAGCAGCTAAAATGGTTCTTTAAGTTCTTCTATTGAAAGTTAATTGGCATACTGCGGTTGTCGCAGTATGCCAATTAACTTATTGGCTCCCCATGTCCGATCATGGGTCACACCATGGTGACCTCCATGTTGTACCATTATACTTTAGCTGCTTATGATTCTGTGCTCACCAAAATACAGTATTATCCTTTGCTCCTTGGCTGAATGTATTTGTCCTCCATGAAAATCCATTTCCTGGTATTTTTTTTTAAGACATTCTATGTATAGACAATGAATAAGCTAAAAAATTTATAAAAAGGGGTAGGTCAAAAACATTTTTATTTTAAGGATGATCTCCGACCCCAGCTTAAAGCATTCCACGCAAGAGCATTAACAGGACAATTGAGACATGATGTGGAGAACTCAAGATTACTTGGTGGAAGACATGCATTGTGTCAAGATGTTAGTTGCTGCACCCGATTAGAAAAGCACTACAACTATAACAGTGTTCCCCAAACCTCATCACTCCAAAAATAATTTGATGGTGGTGGCATTTCAGATAAAACATGCTGCCGACACAGATGAGTAAGACCCCTGAGAACATTGTTTTCCATATATTTGGACATGAAAAGAAAGTTACAATTTGGGTTGATAATTAAAATGCCATTATAGAAACTGTCATTTGTGGTGAATGCTATTAAAAGGAGCTGTCATGTGCATTGGCAAGTGCAGCAGCAAGCACTTGCCACACAAGAGATTGACAACAATAGAAAGACTGTCAATAATAGAGACACAGAGGACAGACTGGAAGAGGGGGAGAGTGAAAGAAACATTGTGTCAGTGCTCGACAGATGTTAACAATAATCTTAAAATTTGTCGATTATCTCCATGCATTTGTTAATCCATTTTGGCAGTCTTGGCTCATTTACAAGTCATCTAAGAGTTACTGATTTTTTCGTAGCCCTTGTTGGTGAGATGGTGGTTTGGGCAAACAGAAGAAACAGGGTTACATGCAATGGCTAATCAGTGTTCTCTAACCATAAATCACCAAAGTAAATGCCTTTGCATTTCTGCCTCATTAGCATTCACAGCGTGACAATCTATAATTATTATCAAAATTTATGCAGCATTACTAGTGGAACCAGCAATACGTGGAATAATGTAAAATCAATTTTCATCAAAGTTCTGTGTAGCAGCGGACACAATTTCTCCTATTAAAAATAACTTCACTTCCATATAAATGCATGTAACAACTGATTATTGTGTTGGGCCAGGTCTGTCACATTATGTTAGAAAAGGCTTCTAAAGACTGTGCTTCTAATCTAACAGCATTATCTTATCTTATCTTATCAAAAGCCTGGATTCAAAAAGCAGGACTTACAGTTGCAAATTACAAACATCTTTCCCTATATTTTAAAATCCAATATTTGTTTCCTTCATCCACCAGGTACTTTGCACTATAACTGCTTTTGTTTTGTGCAGTTACAAGCTGTTGAACCTCAACAAAAGCTCTTATGTGATGCTGTTGATAATAATGCCAAGGCTTAGTGGCAGTAAATGAGAGTAACTCACAAAAGGCAATCTGTATCTCCTCCATTGGAACAAAAACCCAAAATGCTGCAGCAGTGCAATCACAGAGCCAGTGCAATTCATGTAGACCTGTGAACGTACAATTCCACTGAGAGATCAATAGCGTTGTGTCAGACAAAAAAGAACATTGCTCCGGGCCAAAATGAGGAGAGTAAGCAATCTAGGGACTGTCAATCTGGAGGTTGCTGTAGTGAACAAAGACTGCAGTGACTTGTGCAATTACCTCAGGATCAGTCATTTAGAGAAACTCATCCGAGAGATGTTTGGGCAGAGGATGAAACGGAGCCATAAACTTCATTGGTGATTCACCCAGTGAACTTCCTAAACTTCCTCAGTGGACGCATGCCATTCCAAGGACAGCCCAGCAGCATTTACTGTGCTTCCACCTTTGTGAGTACAACTCCTGCTCCCCAGTGGCCGGGTCCTCTGTGTGCGCAGTTGACTGTGGCAATGATTATAGTGATAATGGTGATGATGACAGTGACTGTGATGAGTATTAACAGACTAGTTGGGGGGAGATCTCCCAGGGCTGGGTTCAAAATGACAGCACTGTGGCAGGCCAGACGTACACACCACTCCTTTGACATCATGTCACATTGGGAGCACATTATCTCTTCTCCACCTTCTTTTGTTTTCCTCTGTATTGACAGCCCCCTACCGAATCGCTTTGGAGACCCATTCACAGGTGACAGCCTCTCTGACTCTGCCTCTCTCAATCATGCTCACACTCTCACTTTTGTCCTTTTACCTTCACTCACCCCACTCTGCACCCTCCCTCTGTATCTGAGTGTTTTGTCTGTCCCCATCTCCGTAAATATCTGAGCACTCTCCTTCACCTGTATCCCTCCCCTCTGAATCGGTCTCACTCTTTCCCTCTTATACTTGTTCTGCTCCCCCATGGGGTAATTGCTCGGAGCCAGGCTTCCATTTTAATGACTATAATCGAGGCCAGAATTCTTATGCCTCTAGATTTCTCCTTGCCTGCGTCACAGCGGCAGCACTAGGGAGAGGAAGGCACATAAGCCCCTGAGGAGTGGAGAAAACCACTAGTCGATTGTAATTAGAGTCCTATTTTCGCCTATGGAAGTGGAATAGACACACCTTCAGAGAGAATTTAACCTTTCTGCTGTGCGTATGGCATGGAATTGCATAAAGGCAATAACACTGCCATGAAGCTTTGCCCCGACCCCATCTATTAACTCCTTAAGCTGGGTCACTTAGACAAAGATGACTTTGGCTTCATTAAAACGTGATAGAAGCTTGCATCGGTATCTCGAGTGGGTAATATTTCAGCCAGCTCATCAAGCTTTTAAGAGGGTGCTGGTGTTGTAGCAGTCAAAGCAAGGTCAGCTCATGGGCTTTGCAAAGAGTCTGTCTGTGTGTGTCGGTGCCTGATTTGGATGAAAAAAAAGGGGTCACAGAGTGTAACTCCAGTTTGCCAGGGAAAAGCAGGAGCCAGACAGATTTTTCATGTGTAATTGACTCCAAGAAAGTGGGAAAATTCCACTGTGGTGTTTTCTGGGAGGCAGTGTGTTGAAACACCACAGTGCGGCGCGCCTAAGAGGCCCTTTTTGCATATGTCCTTTTTACATATAAGCATGCCCAGGCACAGCTAATAACAGCATTTCTCTGAGGGCAAAGCCTCATAATGGGGGAGGAAGAGGAGCACACCAAAACACAGCGTTTCCAAGGGCAACAAACTGCAATCTTGATACTAGAAATGATCTGCTCAACAGCCCTTTAGATTGCAAGGACTAATTTGACCACATCATTTCATTTATGTTTGAGGGAAAATCTCTCCACAACAAAGAAAAAGGATAAACCGCTAAACTAACCGGGAGTTCACTTTGCCCCTGTTTGAAGCTTGTATTTCTGTAAACACAAAACACTGAACCTTTTTAACAGCGAAACACAGATAAAGAAATACGTACACAAAATGTGGCAAGTGTGCGGCTGATGAATGCTGACAAGAAAAACAAAACTCCTTTCATCACTCTGGATGACGCCTGAAGTGCTGTTGATACTGGACATTAGCCAGCAGATAAAAAAAATAAACTGTCCATCTCTGACATTAGCACAAAAACTTGCTGAGGGATACTGCATTTAATGTTGAGTCCTTTATGGCTGCAAATGTTTCTGCAATAAGCCTTGACATTTCAAGGGTTATGTTAAAGGGGAACTACGCCTTCCTAGGCCATAGAATTAACATATCTTAATTTAGGTGGTGTTCTCCTTTAATTACCCTTAATATGCCAACTATACAGCAAGGTTTACTCTACAACGTCTGAGTTGTCAGGAAGGCACAAGCCTCGTCATCACCTACCATCCCTCCCACTCTTTCCGTTTCCCCACCCTACTGATGATGCAGCACAAACCTAACCAAAATAGGCATACTGAGAAGCCATTGAAGACGTGTGTGCACATTAAGGAGTGGTTGGTGAGGATGAAATCAAAGTTGAAGCAGCTAAAGGGCCTGCAGTCCCTGCAGCTATTCCTCTTCTGGGAGATGCGGTAGGAAGCAGAGATGAGGGCAGAGTGATCACTGAGAAGACCTGACCTCACACTCATTGACACCTGCTCAGTGGGTGCCAGAGGCTCCCTTAATAACCCACCTAATGGCTTCTGTATAGTTGTTTAAAAATAAAATTTGGCTTGTTCTCAAAAAGCTGTTGAATATGGTGCTGGGTGCAACTGCCAGGATACAACATCATCCATATGCTACTGTATGTGCATTTACATTTGTGCATAAAACCACCTGAATGGAAATGCCAGAAATACTTTAACAAATAAATATAATTCTCTTAGCAATAATAACGTATTTTCTTCATGGTAGATAGTTCTTGCCTATGATGATAAGTTAAACTTTCTTTTTGTGATTTGCAAACAAAGAGACTCCACCACTGCCACATGCTGATCTCTTGTGCCGAGAACCATCTCTGGTTTAAATGTGCCTTGTAGTTTTTTTTTCTTCTTGTAAACAAACCTAATAGGTTTACCTAATGCATTGTGCGTAGCCTTGACACTGACCTAATGACGTCATTTCCGACCTTATTGAAGTCATGTTGGTTTGTTGGGTTGATTAAATACCTCAAACGGGCTATTATTTGTTGCCTACCTCTCTGACACAACTGAAAGTCCAACAAATCTTATGTAAACCTAACTTATCACCTTCAGCCAGTTGTGATTGTGGCCGAGGTATCGGTTCATTTCAAAACACAGGAACCCGACAGTTTAAGTAAATGTGACTTAATTAATTCACTGTACAATTAATTGTAATATGGATTTGAGGTCATAACATATCCCCTACAGCGAGTAAATTGCCCTACATTTGAAGGAAGCTCAAAATATAACTTGGCTTCCCAACTTGAAAAATGTGTTGCAAAGTTTGTTTTTGTTTGAGTATATCTCAGGCATCATAAATGACATTTTGATGATGTAATCTTGTGGCACTCTCTTCCCAATATTTACATACTGTAACAGCAGCTTTTGGAATCACAGTTTGATTTACATTTTGTTTTACCAACACGTTGAAAACTCACTTGAAATTTGTATATTATTTGGGTAGAAACATACCAAACACGTTGAAAACTCACTGGAAATTTATATATTATTTGGGTAGAAACTGACCAGTCACATTATCTCAAACATTATCTCTGTCAAAAACTAATTTCAAGCCAATTACATTGCAGAGCGGCCTGTATGACATATTCTAATGCCACTACATTTCATACCTGTCGACATTTATCAATGACCTTTGTTGATCTCAACTGATGCAAATCTTTGTGTTCTGCTGTTGCAAAGTACTTCAACCAGACCAAAAAGAAAATGTCAGATGTAATATTTGACATTGTAAATGTGGGTTCTTTTTTAACACTGAATATACTCAAGCACTCTAGAAAGGTCTCCTAATCAGGCAATGAAGTGGCATTTTACATATGCATGTAAATACACACTGTTAGCTCAAATGATTTTATTCAAACAGTAAACTGCTGATGGCCAAGTGGTTAATAGCCACTTGATTGAATGTGGCCATCAACACACACTCAGAGAATGCTAGACTGAACCTGTACCTCCACTCTGTGTAAGGCACACTGGATACAAGCATGAGCTAAAGGACTAAAATGAAAATTCTTAATGTAAGACGCAGTAGTATCCAGCTTTAAGAGTTCTTCAGCTATCTCCGACACTAAGGGCCGGGTCATTTCTAGAGTTGCACTTGGATGTTCTCATGAAAAGGCTGAAATAGTTCTGGATTGAAAAAAAAAAGAGAGCTTGGAAAAGAGAAGTTCAAACCCTGTTTACTTTCTCTCATCTGCACACCTGGCCAGTTACTGAGCAAGTAGTCATTTCTTTTCAGCCAATACCAATATTAATGCTGATGCAGATTGTAATATTTACCCATTCATTTCAATACCACAATGTGTCTAGTTTCCACCAGTGGAGGTTAAATGTTTTACTGCAGAACAAGATGCAGACATGTAAAAAAAACACTGCTTCATTACTACCTGTTTTGCTTTATTAGTTACTTTATTTTTTCCAAAAGTCTGCAATCACTGAAGGAGAGGAGCATAAGTTAATTAAACTCAAATGTAACAGAATGTTACAAACTAAATCTAGTAGTACTAATAGTAATAGTGTATCAAAATATAAAAAATGAACAATACTTTTAACAACTTGCTGATTAAAATTAATTCAGAGTCATTTCTTGGACTATAGGATACTTGGATAGTCAAAGAAACCCCTTTTTGCTTTTTAAGTAATTTGTGTTGGCATTCTAAACAGTTGATTTATGAGGACTATGGTTAACTGCTCCTCAGATCTCTGCAGGGTAAATCCAGGCAGCTAGCTGGACTATCTGTCCAATCTGAGTTCTCTCGCACGACTAAAACAACTTTTGAACCTACACATGTTCCACCAAAACAAGTTCCTTCCCGAGGCTATTTTGCAGCTGCACCTTTGCTCTGTCCGGCACTTAGCACCGCCCATGATGATTGTGATTGGTTTAAAGAAATGCCAATAAACCAGAGCACGTTTTTTTTCTCCCAGGTCTGAAAATGCCAGACTACTACCAATGTTCCATGATTGCTGGATATACCAACCAATGTTTACTTTCCTGGAGTTAACGAGCACATGCGGAAAGCCTAGAGGAACATTGCAACTCTTGTGTAAGTTTGCCATACTACCTTTCACCACTAATTACTTTAATACCGCCGTTAAAACAAGCAAATAATACGCCTATTTGAACCTGATGTGGCGATATATCACAGGAAGCCAACGCTACATGCATTACTAGAATCATTATAAACTGCACCGCCGTCATTAAACGCTGACTGTGGCGATATCAACATGCCATACTGTTGATGAAAAAGACAACACTAAAATGTAGTTAAAAGGGGAACTATGCAGCTTTTTTAGCTTAATTTACCTTAACTGAACAGCTTCGGAGTCATTGGAATGGTTATATGACTTTTTTTCGAGTTGAATGGTGGTCATCTCACTCCCCCCTAGCGCCTGTGAGCGGAAAAACCACCCTGGCAACTTTCAGTTGGTGAGCTGCCGGCCTCAGCGTCAGGAAGTATCGTGTGATATCAGGTCTCGCAATGTATCAAATTGCTTCACGGCACTGCACACATACGCCCATTCAGGAACCAGCTAACAAGGTAGCGATGGAGTTTTTCACACTATCGTTATGGCTGAGCCGGCTAAAAAAAAGCAGAAAGCTAGGAAAGCATTGTCGGAGGAACAGAGAAAGAGGAAACTGCAGACTGAACGAGCGAGGAGTAAACATAGAAGCTGCCAAATATCTTTTCCGAAGCTGTAGGGGGAGCTCTATAGAGAAACCTGAGAGCAAAAAGAGAGAAAACAGCAAAGAAATGGCCAAAACTGCAAAGCGCCCCTTTAAAACAAAAACTTACTTTATTCCACCTCCAACTTTTCTCACATTGCCGGAGCCGGCTGAGTTTGTCTCTGTACTCCGGTTTTGGTGGTTGATTAACGCATATTTTTGTTTTGAACGGGCACTGTAGTAGTATTTTTAAGTCAGATTGGATGTTCCTCTCATCACTCTCCTGGCTCAGATGATGCCAACAAAAAGTGAAGAGAACAATGGGTATATAGGTGTCAGGCCGCCATTGTAAATAAGAACCTGTTCTTAATGACTTGCCTGTAAAAATAAAGGTGAAATAAAAAATACAATACAAAAGAGCTGGCAATTGCACTGCCAGAGCTCTTCAATATAATGAGAATATAACATAACAGTAATAAACAATAAAACTACACAATCTATATGCTGCAAAATGTATTTTGCTATAGGATTCTCATATGGAACTACCCACCTCCCCCCCTGTTTTTTTTTAAATATTCCAATAAATACCAAAGACATCTTTGGTTTTCGGAATAATAAAAAACAATGTTACCACTTTATAATAAACACCATTAATAAACGGTAAATTGATAGTTAAGTAAAACACATTGACAAGACACACAAGGACGTTGTGGTTGCGGAATCGACACAAAAGCCTCCCACTGCCTCAATTACACTTAAGATTAAACAGATAAAAAAAACTAGGTCTTAGATAATCCTCGAAAGAACCCCTTAGGTTAATTTAAATTGTAATAAGATAATACATACTGAAGAGGGGAAATTTGTAAAGTTAATTTTTAATTTACAATACAGTTTTAGGTTTTTCTGGTTGAGTCAGGCTTGAAAAATAGCATGTGTGGTTCTTCAAAGCAGGTGTTGCAGTGCAGCAAGAAAAACATGACATTTAAACACTCAAATGGGGTCTGTAATGAACCATTAAGGATGTGTCATCCCGATGGTGGATCAGTGCTATTTAAGAGGCACAGAGCAAAGGCAGGACCCTGATAACCAGCAACTGCAGCATTACAGACAAAAAAGAGTAAGAGGGAAGACATAAGACCAAGCAAATATACACACAGGGGGAATGCAATCACAATACGTTGGTGAATCTGTCCTTGTTTGGGCATCTCGGCAAAGCCTGTGCAGCTGTAAAAACAGCAGTGACAGAAAAAGAAGTTTGGAAAGAGAGACCAATAAAAATGAAGAAAGACAAGGAGTGAAAAAGACAAGTGAAGGGGAGGGAAATCTGTCAATGGAAAGGCAAGAAAAAAAGGACAAATAAAACAAAAAAGATAGTAGAGCTATAGAGTAAAAACTTACCAAACACCCAGTCATACTAAGCCCCAGCCCTAACCGCGACCACAGCTACAGCACAGCAGACTTGCATGTTTACATCGACAGCGGGATTCCTCGAAGGTCTGCCTCTCAACAATCACAGGAAAACCTCACGCGAAAGCACAGAGGGGAAAAAACACACTCACACGAGCCTAGTCTCCTGACTAGCCTGACCTCCTCCATCTTTTCACTCTCACTCACCCGCTGATTTGCCTCTTCAACTCTGTTAAATACTGAGGAGAACGATCATTTTACTGTCTCGACTCTTTAGCAAGAATTCCCTCTGAGGCATTTCTTCAGCCAGTCACTCTAAAAGCCACGGCTCAGGCAGGCTACTTGCTCTTCCTGCCTGCCTGCCTGCCTGCATGGATATCTGCTCTAACCGGACGAGCCACTTAGGAATACTCTAGGGAAGGAAGTGACATAGACAGGTGCTCCCTCCTTCCTTCCTTACTCATGTAAACACTTTCTTGCAGCAGGCCTGAACAGGACATCCGTGGGATATTTGAAATGAATTAAATGCATTTGCTGCTATTTATTATCAAACTGTAGCTCAACTATAAGGTAATTTAAGGTGAAAAAATAGGTATGCAAGATTTCACATAGGAGAATTAACATAATTAATTATTAATTAATGAATCATTAACAAACTCTCTTTAGCCTAGTTTGCCCTGTGCTGGATTCCTAATATGGAGGGCTGGAGCAAAACCAGAGAGGAAAGGAGGGTGTGCATTTGTGTGTGTGTGTGTGTGAGTGTGTGAGTGTGTGTGTGTGTGTGTGTGTGTGTGTGTGTGTGTGTGTGTGTGTGTGTGTGTGTGTGTGTGTGTGTGTATATATATATGACAGAAGGCAGTGTGGATGAATCACAGAGAGACAGGCAGAGATGGAGTGAGTCAGGGAGCATGTCCCTGCACAGGCTCACAAACCCAGCTAGAGATGATCTTCCTGGTTGTCCATTGACTGGCCATGACTGGCCATGACTAAAGGCAATAAACAACCAATAGCACCTAGTCAGTCATTCCACCTCAAGATAAAACAAAGTAAAGCAAACAAAGTCCACTCCGACCACAGTTCTGCTTTAAACAAAAATCTTTCTGTCATCCCACACGCAGCGAGATGCCAACTTTCTACTTTGGACTCTGTGCCGCAGAGGTAAGTTGTATGATTACAGTGACAACAGGGTGTTGCACAGGAAACAAATGTCCACATACATCGCCCAGTGGATTTCTTCTTAGTTCAACATGCGAGTCACCAGACAAGTTAGCATTCACTATGTCACTGTACATAAATGGTTCATAAAAGCTTTACCGTGCTGTAATATAAGAGATGGAACATGAATCAACGCAGTATGAACAGAAGCAACACACTACCTGTTCTTTGACAGAGGCCAGGATGTTGTTGGCGGTGTTGTCGGCATCCATGTTGCGGCGAGTTGAACCGTCGCGGATGGTCAGCAGAAGCCCCTCCTCCGTCAATGGGCTCTGCTCAGGAGCTGGCATTCCTCCTGTGTGGACACACACACACACACACACACACACACACACACACACACACACACACACAATCTGGTCACCACAGGCGCTCTTCTGAAAACAACAACACAATCTTGGTACACACATACCAGACTGTGTGAATGCGTGTGCAAACACACTCCACTCATAAATACACACTTGAGTTAACCACTCCCTGATACACACAAGTGAGTGATGCTGAGAGTGAAGTATCAATGGTTACACGCCACCACCAGCAATACACACAAACACCCACCCACACATGCCATATGGCCCAAAGAGAAAAAGACTGTCAATGTTTCACGTCTGTGACAGTGCAAATCAATGCCATATGGCCTTGGGACAACACACGAGTTAAATGATGATCTGTGTATGTAATACAGTCACATAAAACAAACACATTGTTCAGAAGGACGGCCAGCGACTCTAGTGAAGCCACAAAACAACGTAAATTAAAATCCAAGCAATGCAAAAGCTGCCCTTAAATACCAAGCATGTGTGCGCTAGGGCTGTTGAAATGAATCATTGCATCGATGCATCGCGTACGGACGTCGACGATTCTGCATCAATGGAGTGACAGACCATAATCGATTATGGCCTACTGAAG
This sequence comes from Sander lucioperca, assembly GCF_008315115.2. Lineage (NCBI taxonomy): Eukaryota > Metazoa > Chordata > Actinopteri > Perciformes > Percidae > Sander > Sander lucioperca. The sequence continues at coordinate 23,075,076 of NC_050180.1, forward strand.
TTTGTTTTTCTTCCGGTTGCTGCTTTTTTGTTTTTGCCTTTTGTCTGATGTCTGCTGTGTTTAGACTCCACTACATTCAGGAAGTGTCTTTTTTCGGAGCAGATGCAAAAAAGGGGTTGTTCATATATCTGACTGCTTGAATTTGTTGATGAAAACCTTGTGTAGCAATCTATAATAATATTGAGGAGGTGATGCATCGTGATATCGAATCGATTCGAATTGTTAACAGGATAATCGTAATCAAATCGAATCGTGAGACCAGTGAAGATTAACACCCCTAGTGTGCGCACAGGTCAACACCATTATGCATTTGATTTTTTTTTGCAGCGATTTTCAAAATAGATTTTTTTCCCTAGAATCGATATTTTTTATTTTATTTATTTTTATCAATTATTCACCTAAATATTTTCTGTTCACGTGGTACCGCTGACTGCGACCATCATATCCATTTCCAGCACAACAGACTGAAAGCAGAAAATACGTACATGTTATGTACTTCTTTACAAATGAAATAAATGTCAGACTGTCTGCAGGTTCAGACTGACATGTGACGTGCATTCTTCTTAGAAAACAATTAGTTTTTAGAAATGTCTCATGATATACGTATTGTCTCTAGAAGAGAAGTTTGTGTTAAAGAAGAAGGAAAAAAAATCGCAGTACTCAATACTGCCTGTTATGCATGTTTGTGTATAAGACGCAGTGGAGAGGTTTAAAAAGATGAGCGAGGCCAGGCCTTTGGAAAATAATAGAAACAAAAAACAAGTCAGCAGCCCGACGGAAGACATAAGGTGTTCCTGTCTCCTTCGCTCTCTCTGGCCTCTTGTCCGGGATTAAAATGAGAAAGGAGAACGAATAGTTATGGTCTCATTATATCTGTTGACAGGAAGAGTGTCAAGGGAACACTGCTCAAGGTGGATCCATATTTACTAGAAGGAGGCTGTTGAGCCAGACAGGGCAGCTAAAGGCTGCAATGGCTGCCTCATACCTCAGAGCTGCAGCAGTAGACAAAAGCAAGAGGTCTAATAACACAGGAAGTATGTGACTTTAGGGAAACAGGGATTTTACTATCACTTTTACAGTCTTAGAGATCCACTGCCGCTGTCATCTCCAAGATACAAACATAAAGACAAATTCCACCCCTTGGTTTCTACACATACGTATATCTTGGCCTACATGCTGTACTTTACTAAACCACACAGAATGCAGTCAAGGTGATACATGTTGTGGTGAGAATCAGTCTTTATATGACGCTAATGTGTAGAGGAATATTAGCTGCTGAAACCACCATGAAATAACCATTACAAAATAGCCCTGCTGCAAAGAACTGAACTCTCCCTCCATTATTATTATATAGTAATCCTAGTCCATAATGGCAGCCTCAGGGTGACTGGAAGAATTAATATACAGTAGCTTAACTGATCAATTCAAAGGGTTAAAGGGTAATTTGCTGTCATGTAAAAGCACATGAACACACACACACACACACACACACACACACACACACACACACACACTAATCATTTAGTGCAGGCTGACAGCCAGTTTGTGTGAGCTGGCTGAGTTGTTTACAGTGAGAACATAAAAGTTGTTGGCCAGGGCTGGCCAGGGATGAGGCATTGGAAAGGGGCTTAAGTACGTGGGAGGTCCCCCAGACATTAGGGCGAAATGTGACCCTGAGGTATTCTGGGAGTCTGTCACCAAGGCAGCGTGAGCATTTCAAGGTGTCTGAGCTGAACCGGGGCATCTGCCAGCCCTGGTGTTAAATGACAGATACGTAGTTTTACTAGTCCTAAGTCTGTTAGTCCACACAGGATATTCCATGTGTTCCCCTGTCAGTCTCCCAAATTCCTTTCCTGCTCATTCATAGTGTTGCAACACACTGCCCTGACTCCCTCCCACCCGCAGCCTTTGAATCAAGGACATGGCTCTCGATTCCCAGAAAAACGCAGCGACAGGAAACGGGGAAAAGCTGTTTGAATTTGACCTAACTCCTCCTCTCTGACTTCTGCACAAACACAGAGAACAACACAGACAGGACTGACTGAGTGCACATTTAAAGCTTACAGAAGTTGCCAACCCGGTCGAGGTGGACAAAAATCCTTTCTGCTTTCTCTTTCAGTATCTTCTCAAAGAGAGGAACCACAAAAAGAGGTGTGCAGCTATGAAAACTGGTCACTGTAATTGTCATGTAAATCACCATAGATTAAGTATAATATAGGCCTTAACACACTTAACCTTTCTGTAACCCTTCACCTGACCAAAATCTGTGAATATAATCTGTCCTAATGAATATTTTTCAGCAGTCTAAACTTGACTGTAGGGAAGTGCACATTAAGCAGACTGCAGGAAATTGAACAAAAAAAATAAAAATAAAAAAACATACAAAAAAGGAAAGAAACTCCTTGAAACTTTGAAGGCACCGCTAAGCAAATGTATCTGAGCCTACCTCTGAAATTCCCCATTATATCTGGTCCACAATGATTTCACTCTGCTTAGCTTGGAGTTCTCAGGAGCTCTGAGATGGGAGTGAAGACAACGATGCTGCTGCAGCACACGAGTGACTGGTTCTTCAACATTTCTCTTTGTGTTTCCCTCCAAATGCTGAGGGGGAAAGACTGAGAACAAGGTTCAAAGCCAAATCTGTGCAGCTTTTAAGGCTGTCATTAGGTTAATGCCTAAGGACAGTATTGCGTTGTTCCCACAGAGAAAAGAGAACCTCATCCTGGTCTAAATAATGAGGCAAACCATTGTCTAATTATTAGCATTATTATTTCCCTTGACTAAGCAGGAAAAAAAAGTCTTCATGACAACATCTTTGAGCATAGCTAGCTAATGACAAAACACAGCTGATTATTTTAAACAATATATCTTTCAGTGACAGATTTATCCAACTATTCGAAATGCAATAATAAGCATCTCTTTAACCAGACAGTCTTTCTGGTCAAATCCAAATCTCCCCTTTAAAGTATCGTAATCCTCAATGCATCCATGTCTGCCAAGAAAAGTCTTAGCCTGACTCCACCCTGACTCGTCAGATCATGTGATCTGATCTACTGAACTCTGATTCCGGCCACTCCTCAGAGCTTCTTACACAATCCCTCTTTCTGTGATTCTCCGTCTTCCGGATTTAATGTAGTTTATGGTTCAATGAAGGAAATGGAAATGGAAGATATAGTGCAACATGTTTCAAAATCTGACCAATTCTGTTAGTGTCAAATCTTAATTAAAAAAGCAAGTTTCTGAAGGGTTGCTTAAGACAGATCTACTGTCCCAGATTCAAATGCTGCCTTCTTGCATCAATTTTATCTACAGACAAGAATTGATCAGTTCTCTGATCCTTCTGAAAGCCACCTGTGCCTTGTGTCACCTTCCCCAAGGAGCACTGCAGCAGCAAATATAACATCGGCCGTCACACAGGCTACGTTTACATGCACACGGGAAACCAGGTTACTGGGAGAAATCAGGTTAAAGCAACAAACCAGAGAACGCATTTACATGCACCATAATAACATGATTATTGTAACTCCTGCGTTTACATGCAGCAGGTCAGTAAGCGCATTTCTCCAAGGGCATATGTTGAGCCAAGACTGCATATTTAAGTGCATCAGTGAGTTACCATTCTGAATCCTGAAGAATTGTTTTCATTTCTGGTCAGCGCATTTGGATTGATGGTGCGATGAGAGGTTGGGCTCTGAAGAGGGAGAGCGCACTTTTCCTTGACTGTGTTCATGCATCTGAATTTTACAAATATCCTGCACTTAAACGGATAAAACCAACTTATTTCTTATCTGTCTGTCAGTCAGCAGGGAGGTAGATCTGTCTTCAGGAGGCTGAGTGACACAAGGTCACAGACATTCAACACAGACAAATGGAGATGAGCTGAGACATTATTATAAACTAGCCTGAATTTCAATTGCAGGGAGTCTCGGAGAAGCATCAGTTCATATGCTGATTGCTCTGACTGGCTGAGCTAAAAAGGGCCTGGGAAATCTACAGCTCAAACTGAGCTGAGAGCTGCCTAAGAAATGTACAGCAGGCTCCGCGCTTATATACTGCACCTCTTTTTGGTGACAAAAGAAGTGATAACAGTTAATTACCATCTTCTTAAAACTCTTTTTGAGTTCTACATACAGAACCAAACATAGCACTCCATGAAGTGAAATCACAAGAATACCTACTCATAAAAGCTACATTGTGTACATTGAGCTAATAAATATTTTACCGTGTATCAAGCATCCCATTAAACCTCTGCTTCCAACATATGCACTGGAAATAAACAATAAGTGGTTAAACAAAGTGCATGCTTTACAGTATATCTAAGATGGATTGAGGAGGGCAACCATGATGCACAGAGGGCTGACATTGTGCAGGTTTTCATCCAAACACCAAATTTGACTAATTCACCATGTTCACGGATTAACACAACTTCAACCTGTGCAGGAGGAGCTGATCAGTGGAACAATCTGGTGTATTTTTAATGAAAACCCACATGCTCAGGCGTCTGTGGCACATGGTTGCCCCATGGCACTTATCTAGAGTGACCTAGCAGCGTTATGTAGCATGTGAACGCTTTGTGGGGAGAAATACAGTCCCATTACTAATCTCTCAGCAGAGCAAAGACCCACAATGCTTAATTGCATCATTCACAAAGTGTATTGACTTTCTCCGATAAAACTAAAATTTGTGGTCCAGTATAAATTATCGAAATGAACAATCACATTTTCCAGCCACAATTATAATCATAAAATATAATCTATAAAAAAATAACTTGCATTGAAACTCATTGAAGACATTGAAGACAAGGATAATAATATATAATGGTAATTTGGACAGCAACTGGAGTGCTGTCCAAATTACCTTTATATATTATTAGCCACAATAAATCCCCAGAATGAAGACAGAGGTAGAAAACACTCAAAAAGCATTCACAACAGCAGGATTATGATTTTACAGCAAGTCACTCAATTCTGAAACAATATTTGAAATCCCTTACAGCACACACTATTAGGCTAAACACGTCAGGAAGTGTTGACTTGACAAAGTAACTGCTCTGAGCTCATTTGAAAATGTGGTTAACACAAATATACCAATGGTCCTGCAAATACTGCATGCCACTGATTAACCTTAACCTCAGACAGTACACTCCTCATACTGTGACTTCTTAGTAGGTGCCACATGTGGAAAATTCTTTGAGGAGGATGACGAATTCTCTGTAAGCGCTCAATGGACTTGCCAGCAACAAAACACAAAAAAAAGTTATTATTAGATCCCTAGATGTTTCACTTTTTGCTGCTCTCAACAGCTGAAAATGCTTTGCTCATATCGACACACCCAACAGCAAAGAAATGTCTCCTTTTCAGAGCAGAAAAAAGTCTCACACACACAAACAAACACTCTATCAATCATTACCTTAAATAAGCTACACAGAATGATGTAGCCTCCTTTAAATAGACACATACCTGTCCTGTTGATATAGGGTTAAACGTGGTGAGAAGTACGAGGCTATATGGAGTGGAGAGACAATAGTCTGGCAGCATCTCCTCCACTTTCTCTCCAAAGCGGACATGCAAAAACATCATACAGAAGCTGCACCCATGCCTACCTCACACCTTGACCTCACCCCGACAAATGTTGCAATAACCTGAGGGGCCTATCTGAGCATGTGTATCCACAGGGCAAGGCTTGCCTCTGAGTAAAGGCAGGAAACAGTCATTTTACAATCTATTCAACACGCAAATGCACAAAGACTAATGTCACAAGCTGCATGCACACTCCCTGAGCTGCAATTTATCTTGCGAGATATGTTTACTCAACAAGGACATAGGGAAGATGGCTGCAGACCAAATAATCCATGTTTGCACTGTGCAGCAGTAAAAACACAAGGCTAACTTTCTGTGAACAACTTCCTAAAGTGATCATTCACGCTCTGCATCATTTCCCTTATAACAATACCTAAACTAATGGGGAGCAGAGTGGCTCAGCATCCCATCAGCTGTTTTCAACATGTCACCACCAGTAATATGTTGTGACAGAAGAGGACATAAATTATTCTGATTGCATGTAAATCCCTTAACTAGAATCAGAGTTTGTGCTAGACAGACGTGCTTCATCCTGTCGCACATTGTTAGACGCATACGTTTAAACACCCTAATGCCTTTCTGCATACAATTACAATGCAAACACAACAGCAACAATGCTTCCCAAGAAGGAATTACAACACAATGCTCTGTACATCTCTAGAGAAGTCAATGCAATCAGCTCATTCCTTATGTAGCGGATGTGGCACAAGACAAATGTAACAGGAGATTTTATGCACTAAGCTAGTTGACAAAGTTGAAGAAAAGAATTTGATCATGGGGGTTGTTTATTATTAAACCTCATTTAACAGTTCAGCTAAAAATGTGTTTAATCAATGCTGCGGTTTTAGCAACCCTATGCACTCCATTTGCTGCGTCAAACATTTTCCCACTGCTGAGCATATCAGATGGTCATCAAATGATCGTGTTAAGATTTTATGTATGGCAGAAATACCAAATACCATCATCCAAACGGGAAAAGGAAAATTAGCATTACACATGCTCTGCTCTTGGTAGTGTCCTGGCTCTCACAATGTAAGGTGTCTAACGGAGCTGACTCAGCATCTTCTATTTAGACTGATTACAGCATGATCAATCACAAAGCTATGAATTGTATGAATTTTGCTTAGCTGACTGCTTCTTCATAAAAAGGGCAATTTTGTAGAATGATGGCTTTTACATTTCCTGTCATACGTACACCTCAGACCTCGCTCTAAAATATTAATGAACCACTTCATGCGTGACTGTGAAAAAAAGATTAAAAAAAGATTATTAATAGGCTACATATGACCACCTATCCATTTCCTGTTTTGTTCATGTCTAGTTGTCATATCGAGTTGGCAGGGTCCTCAACTATATCTTTCACCCACCAAAATAGTGATCCAGGTACAAACAGCCGATTTTTATTAGATGTTTTTCATATGGCTTATATGGCTCCAGACGTTAGTGGACATATTTCAGCTACATGACTGTATTTCAGCATGTTAAACCGTTGCTGAATCTTAAGGATTCCTTAGTGACCGAGTATCCACATAGGCATCACAATAATGGACCAAAGGGGAAAACCAACATGGGGGATGATACAGAGATTCTGCCCAGGCTTGTCTTTAAACTAGAGGCTCATTTGGGATTTCAGATCTAAAGGTTCAAATGAAGGCAACATGACTAGCTGTTTGTAAATTCTACATCCAACATTTGGGTATATTGATATACCATTACAAGGTAAACACTGATAGAAAGGAGAACATCTGTCAATAGTCATCCCTGTACGGTGTGCTGTGATTTCTCCGACAACCATGAGCTTATACGTGGCCGGGTTGTCTCAGTGGGTAGAGCAGGCGCACATATACTGAGAGGTTTATGCCTCAACGCAGAGGTCCAGGGTTTCGAATCTGACTTGTGACAATTTCCTGCCTGTCTTCCCCCTCTCTCTCCCCTTTCTCACATACCTGTCCTGTCAAAAATTTGCGGAAAACCCCAAAAAATAATCTAAAAAAATACATTATACATAAAACTCTGAAGACTTACTGCAAGAACAAATAAGCACACTACCCTAAATATATATTATATATATATATATATACTGATTATCATTAAAAGTATCAATTAACTGAATTGAATCACAATGACAACAATACATATTGAATCCCAATTAGAGCCCTGTCTCAACAAGTTGCTTTAAGACACCACCAACCTAACAAGCCCTCTATCGTCACTGTCAGAGTGCTGCCTGTCATTTTAGACAAAACACCTGCAGTATGAGTAAAAAGCCAAAGCAGCAATCGCTTTGGCTGCTCTACTTGCACAAAAACAATATATAAAAAGTGATTGACATCAACAGATTGACAATCTAAGATGAACTTTGGGAACCAAACATGACAATCTAGGCAAGATTCTTATGCTCAGTGGAAATCATGATAGGCTTTCTGCTTTAGGCTGTAAATATAACCTTTTTATATTGACAACTATTCCTCTTTTCATTCTAATTGACAAGCTTCATGCTCTACATCTGTACAAATACGCTGGAGTCTCCTGGCTTAAAGCTTTGCTGAAACGTTGATCAGAGTATTGAACAGGCTCTTCCACAGAACAAGAGTAGAATATTGAGATTGAGAGATTAAATTCCACTCTGCAATGACACTGACTAGTGAACTTTGGTGAACTTGAAAAAACAAAACAAGTTAGGAACTCTGTTCCTGTGAAGTATTATGAAAACAAACTAAGAGAGTGAGATGGATAAACAGAGGCCTGACCATGTACCTGCCTGCTCAATGCTTCTTCAACATGTTATGGGGCTAATATGCACAGTTTCAAGGCCTATAAAGCCTCAATCAATCAATCAATCAATCAATCAATCGTATAGCATCCTGTGCAGTTTAAAGTGCTTCACAGATGACTGACAAGCAGATAAGACAAAAAATATAGACCCTAAAACCATAAAAAAAGACCAAAACAATTTAACAATTAGAAAGCAATGCACGTGAGACAATAAAAATGAAAAAGCAATAAAATAGATTTAAGAGCTATAATAAGAGTGATTGTAGTAAAACAGAGTGAAATAAAAACTGCATTCAAAAACTACATAAAAAGAAAAACAAGAATTATAAGATGACAATAAAATAGATTCAAAAAGTCAACTAACATCAACTCAGCATTAACATTTGCCTTCACCTGAAAATGAAGCCAAAATAAAGAAAATTGTAAATAAATAATGGAAGAATAGATTTGTTCTGTGCACTGATTGTTTTTCAATGACCCTGTGGTGGGTGGTTATACAGTATGTGAGATGTTTCAGAGATGGCAGGTAACAGCTAAAGAAGCAATTAAAAAAAAAACAGCTGCAACTTTTATGGGTATTGCAAACTATTATTTCCAGTGCACAATCAAAAGCTAACATGCTACTGTACCTGTTATTAAAGTTAATGCCAACCATAGCCGATAACAGAACTAACATCGAGCTAAGACTTAGGTTGAACATTTCAGTGACTATTGCCTACTCCATTTAACAGAGTGCTTGAGTAAAGTTGGGCAAAATGACTGTTACTTTGTATTAAAGAAGAAAGTAATCCACACTTATCACAGGATTTTTAACAATAAAATAACCTGCATTCAAATTGAATTGAAGGGGAAAAGAATAATACCTTCAAGATCAAACATACCGGGATAAAACAACTGAGATAAACCCCATAAGAACTAAAATAATAACTGGAATAAGTGAAATGTGTAAAAATCAATTCCTGTACCTAACCATCAGGACACTGACATGCATTGAACCATGATGCAGAAGGACTGAAGGAATGTAGTTACTAAAGTAAATGTCTGGTCAACCAACCAGCACCAGCTGGCATTTTAAAACAAAGACCTAGTTCAGGTGAGTATACACTGTACTGGATAACCAAACTTCTAAAACTGATTGGCTTAGTTTGTCAAAAAAAATAATCCTGGGAGTCTTACACAGACTGACAAAAAGGTGAATATCTCTAACTGCAATGTCACTGGGTACAGAAGGGAATGTAGGGTTTCTGTCAGATAGCAACATATGAATAATCTATCGAAGGGGAATTAATTGAAAAAATAAATCACACCCCACAAGTTGGTAAAATAAATGTACCTTTAGTTGTACTCTGTAATGATTCATGGAGGATGTATATTACTTTGCAGTTGTGCAGAGGTACACGTTTTTTTTTTTTAAAGATATTGTCTAGAATTTATATCCTTAGGATGCAATGAACTACAAGTGTGGGTTCTATCACGTTCATCATATTACATAGAGATACTCCTGCAAATCTTTTCATATATTCAATGTATGACATAACAATATGCTATTTCTTATCCCAGAAGCCACAAAATATGTGCACCTCTTTTACTATGTGTGAGTGATGTTTTTTTCAGCGTTTCTGGGTTCATTTAGGCTGCTTAGGCTGCAGCAGAAAATCTTAAATGATGTGTGAGCACCTGGGAGTAAATGTCCATCCCACAATAGGTGGGCTTTGGCATTGTTCAGGGTTACTGGTGCATGCAGAGGAGAGCGCACTTTGGATGCCAGGAAAACAGTTCTTCCTGAGACAAGAATAATCCCTTTAAGGTTGGATGGATTTGTAAGCTAGTAGAATTGAAGTCATAGTTTCTCTAGTGAAACATCAACACTTTAGACATTAGATAGTGCTGATTATTCTAGGATATTTCTCTGCTTCTTGGGGTAGATCTGCTAACTAAGCTTTTTTTCTAGAGAGTGAAGAAAACTTAAAGAGCAGTGTCTTGTTCGTTGAAGTTGTATCAATCTGAGCACCATTGCCTTAAGGCTACAGGTTTTTCATCTTTGATTTTATCATTATATCGTTACTTTGACAAGCTTTGATATCACACAGCCCCGCCCAGACCTGCCTCACAACTCCACAACCAAATGCAAAGCTTAGGATCTATAAAATGCCATTTTAAATGTCATGTGCTTGAACTGTACAGTATTTGTTCATTTCCAATGTCAACAACTCCCCTTCTCAGGAGTTAATATTACTTTGTAGCAGACTTTTAAATGCCTTGACATTTAAGAAGTAAATCTTCTGCTTCCTAGCAGAGTTCTATGGAAGCAGGTGAGTCAGACTAGTCCTGCACATTGTTTCAGTTTGTAGTTGTAGTCTGGGAACAGGCGTAAACCACGTGGTCACTAGAATGTAACCTGACATTGGGGAGATGCCTTTATCTTCAGACTAAATCCAGCCACCAAGTGCACTCACATACCACTCTGGGATGATACCTGATCCCACAAACAAGCTATAAGTTTTTAAAAAGTCTAAACCAAGAAGCACATATGCAGGCTGCGCTTATGTTTGTGGCATATGCGCTGAAACAATAAATCAATTAAGCAGTTAGTCAATTGACAGAAAGTCACAATGAAAATAAATTGATTCACACTGGGATTTTTTTGTACTTTGTAATTAAGATGTGGAGTGCATAAAAAGCATCAAAATAGAGCTTGTTTATTAATAAAAGTGACTGATAAATAGTATACATATATATATTTATTAATTGGCACTTGGCCTCCTGTCATTTTGCAAAAGTGTCCCCCGGGCATAGGAAGTTGAGGATCCTTGCTGTACATGCTATGGTAGTGTTTTCAGGGGTGCTCATTTATTATGTCCTGCACTCCACTGCGATGGTCTCCTGTACCACTCCACCTTTTACCATCAGTAAAGAGAGCTTTCAGCTGTGGTGATAATGTGAGTAGCAGTTTGAAATATTTATCAAGGTATTATGTGCCCTGTTGAGGCAATTCTGTAGCCACATAGATGGGATTGTTTGAGCAATGAGCTTGCAGGAAGACTCTAGTAGTAAGACCGCATGTGGAGCAACAACAGTGGAAAAGCTCTGTCCCTTTGCTGCTACTGTCGACATAGCAGACACTGGCGAGAGGCAGCCTTTCAGACTCAGCATGTATGGCCTATGGAGGGCTATTTTACTGGACAAAAATCTATTGTGCACCTAATCTCTAAAAGCGCTGACATGCTTTGTGTTCTGTATTATCTTTAGCTGTCCAGGATCCAACCACAGCATTAAATCTGGGGCTCTTTCAGGAATCTATCTACATATCTAGCTAGATCAACAATCAGCCAGCAGCCGCACATGTCAAGGCTTATCCACACAAGCCATTGCCAGGCAACTCTCTCTGCAACTTTGGCAAAGTGCAATATATTTTTTTGTAATTTATAAGAGCCTCCATTTTGCACACCCAATGCACATCCAATCTGCACACTATATGCATGCACTTTAAAGGGCATACTTTTTTGTTAAAAATTATATTTTATTAGTACTTGTGTTTTTTAAATTTGATTGTGTTTTGACTGCACTATTCTTAGTTGTGTTTTTTGCACATGTACTGCTGCTGTGATATGTGAAATTCCCTAAATAACGTATATCTCTCTCTCTATCTAATTAGTTAGATTTTTACATATGATAAGCACCCCTAATTTAAGTGTTTAGAGTGTGCTTTGCTGCTAATTCATGATTAAAAAGTAAACTTGGAATCCATTAATATGGTGTTGAATCTTCACAATATATTATAGATATTGAAAACATGTTTTATAGTAATAATTGGTATGCTCTCTGTTTTAAGTCTCCCAATTGATAGAACAAAGACAGATTTTTTGGAATGGAAATTCCCTACTCTACTGCATGTGGTTTGTTCTCAAGGGAGGCAGTAGAGAAACTCTTTTAGACCACACCATGCAAATGTGGGATGGAAAGAAGTTGCAGTATGTGGGGTGGGATTTGACGAAAACTTGCTACTACTAACTATTATTATCATCCCACTTTGGAACCACGCAATAGTAGCTGAGAGCCCCCCCACACAAAAAACAACACTACTAAAAACACAAATCCACTTTTGAACAAATCTGAATAATTATGGAAACTCTCAGATTATCCAGTAAACAATTTCTAGTGTAACATAAACATGAACAGTAGAAATACTTTTTGATTGTAGCAGGTTAAAAAAAAAACTTGTAGGCTAACAGGGGTGATCGCTTAAGCCTTGATGTCGGAACAGAATTAGGGGGTGAAAAAAGTACAAGGGGAGGCCTGCTAAACTGTTGTCAGTTCCAATTAAAAAGAACTCACCATGAAGATTGGTTCAAACAATCACACCAACACACAAAAGGCCTTTTGCAACGGTTGTGTTTTTGTCTACTGGGGCACAAGGTTGTTCTTTGTGCAAAAAATATATTTTTTCTTACATCTACTAGTACCTGCATAACCAGTACAGAAAGTTTCACAGACATACATCACTATCTTGTACAGCGAGAGTGATAAACAACCTGGAGTATGACAAATGAAACGGACAACAGGTTGGCTGAATGTCTGACCTGCTAAAACCTCTCTCCTAGCTTGTGCCAAACACAGTGACACTGCTTAGAGTACACGCATAAACTACTAAAAAAACAGAAGGAGAATCAGACTCATCAAACCAACGCCCCGCTGTTATTTCAATTCCACAGTAAACCACGCTCAATGGCTGTCAGCTGCGGAGCAGTGTGTGTCTTGTGTGGTAATGTGACTCACGAGAGGAGCAACCTAGCGGTTCCTCTGCACTGTGTATGTGTGCATCGTGTGTGTGTGTGTGTGTGTGTGTGTGAAATTGACTAAGTGTGAGAGAAAGTTCACATATGATCTCATTTGCCTATTGCACTTCCAACTTGCACTATGGCGGTGAAATGCAGGCAGATAAACCTTTCCACACCTGCATGGCAACAGGGGAGACTGGAAGCACTGCTCCCAGCATCTTTCATGTGAAAGGCCTAATATAAGGGTATGAGACTTGACCTTTCTTGAACAGCCATCATAACAAAATTAATAACTGCTTCAAGAATACTTGTGAGTTTTTTTCAGGTTTAGCCAGACAAACATGGCACAAAGGCAAATTATCTATTCCCCTTGCAATAACATTTCTGACACTGATATTATAGTGACCAGACAAGTACTGGGTTAATAGAATATGAGTTGAAGACTGAGCAAAGGACTTTAGGTTGTATGTGAGGCATATGTATACTATTGTGCATTTAATATCAGACCTACTTTTTAAGCCAAAGTGGGACATGGATGGTAATATACATGTGCCTCTTCTAAGGGTATAAATCCTGAGTGAGTTAGACTACCTAGCTAATTCACCAGGCTAAAAGAATGCTGCACTTAAATGCATAAGGTAATTTGACTATTTCTTTATTGAGCTTCCGGGGCAATAAAGGTGAGTCCATCTTGTCCTAAAAGGTAGGGTATTCTTGAACAATGCAAAGCATTAAGACCGCAATGTCTCGGTACACGTTAAAAGAAACGCCCCTGCTTAAAATGCAGATTAGGGTAATTAAATATGGCGTAGTTTGAATGTAGCGAGTGAACGTAAAGGTAAGCTTATCTTGTGGGAGCAGAGAGTCGGAATCTCCGCCCCTCACCGACCTCGCATTCCAGAGATTCCCACACTCTAAGCTCACCTGCCTTTTCCTTCACCACTTAACAACCCGCTTTCAAGGGCAATATAATAGAAAAGTGAGCTTTTTTTGTACCGGAAAACTAAAGCCGAGGGCAGCGAGGTCCATCAAAGGTGTGCGTGTTGTTGGCGATGACTCGGTCACAAGATCAAGATTAGCGTAGTATTAGATTATCTCCCGCTGTGAAGAAGCCTAAAGAAGTTTGTCTTGTGCCACATACAACAAAAGCTAACACTTTCTTTAGACAGTTATTTCAAGACTTTTTGAGTTCAAGTAACGTTAGCAGTCCATAACCTCCTGCCTTGCGCACAGATGATTGCATTTTTTCCTTACGTTTTCCCCCAATTATTCTGCAGTTAGTGAAAGAGTGGAAAAAGCCATACCTTGGGAAAACTCTTGTTCCGCTGCCGGCACGGATCTACATTGGAACATTGATCGGTAAACTCCCGTAATTTAGTCCCATGCATGTGGAAGAGTGAAACGCGCCTCCATAGTCTGTAAGAAGAACACGATCGACCCTTCCGCTGCTCCCTACTTCCACCAGCAGTCCAAGGCAATGCGAGCGTGCATGACGTCAGTGGGAATGTGGGAAAGCAGTGCGCACTCCTGATTGGTCGCAATGGGAGCAGGGGGCGTTCCATAGGAGGTTCGCAGTGTTGAATTAACCAGTGACAGTAGAGATGATAGTTTCCTTGGTTACAATTTTTTGTCAATCTATACACTGTAGCTACAGAGAGGGATAGCACAAGGTAAGCTAGGGTTCAGTGGGTTAAATGTTCGTTTTACTCTCATAGCAGAGACTTGATACTAGTCATGTGTTGGATTTAGTTATTTTACGAAGCTCTGTAAAACTTCCCAGTGTTTCAGTTCACAATGTTTGTCATATTTCCATTTGTCTGACTTCGACTTCTCTGTAGACTGTAGACCTAATAGCGTTTGCTAACAGACAAGATAATGAAACAACTGCTCCTCCGTGACACCTCTCCAGCTCTACCTTTTTGTAAGTGGTTGTAAAAGTGTGTTTGCCCCAGTATTTTTGTTGAACTATAGTAGAGCTGCAACTAATTATTATTATAGATATTTCTTCTTAATTGAGAAACTGAAAATGATTGTTGTCTAGGTGTTGATTAAATTGAGTTGAGTTGTTTGACTTTTGAATAGCTGGAACTAAGGAATTTGCGGCATTTTCCCCAATGCTACATGTCCCTTTATCTTCACAAAATCAATGGCTAATGTTTGGCTGCTATTATGTCATGCATTCTTACCTTAGCTTGTCATTTGGTGTTAATATATGGAAAATAATAAACTAGCCATGTATTTAAAAAAAAAAATTGCCTTTATGTCTGCTGGAGATCTGAGCAAGAAATAGCAAGTCTTTAGTGGATCCAGAACAGAGCGTTTTCATTTCACTCATAGATTAAATCCACCCCTGCATACTTCACACCAACCTTTTACACATTGTACATTTTAACTGACACAATGATTGTGTGGCCAGAATTTTCAAAGCTTAATCCAAAACAAAGACATAGAGATGTTCCAGCGGCATATCTGATCACCCCGGGTGCACCATTTGTCCCCTCTAAAACACTAAAACTTGTGAGAGTCCAACTGATTTTCGAGCAAGTTTTTGATGGGCTTTATTGCTTTTGGCTTGTAGTCTCCTGTTAATCATTTGAATGACCCCAGTAAAGCCAGGAACCTGTGCAGGTGAAATGTTGTCTTTTTATGTCTTTTTTTTTTGCAGGCACTGTAGTGCATACAAATTGAGCTCAGCAGTAATGAATGCAAGGGATCTGCATACGTTCATTACAAACTACAGAGCAGAAGATGTGGGTAAGTCAGCAGAAACCGGGTCTGAAACGTTGCTGACTTGTGACATAGTGGCCCATTCATCTGTTGAACAGATTTGACCTCAAGTCCCCATGTTGAATTCTCCAGGTACTGTCAAGTCTTTGATGCTTTTGTCAGAGGCAGCATTGCTTGTGTTTATTCACCTGCCTCTTTGAGTCACAGCTGAACTACTCAAAAAAACTGTCTGACATAGTTAGTTTGATCTCTGCTACCCTTATGCAGGATTGTAGGGATTACCCATACAATCCATTAGCGCTCAACTGGTGCTGTTCCTTTGTCTTTACCTCTATTTCTTGCTTTGCTGAAGTTAGCATAAGGATTGTATTTCTTGCTTTGCTGAAGTTAGCATAAGGATTGTATTTCTTGCTTTGCTGAAGTTAGCATAAGGATTTAACTTGAGACATTAAAAGTGATGAGATTTTCAACTCCAATCAACAACTCCAATGATCCTAATTCAACCATATCATTGGCTTTCATCCATGCAGAAAAACTGACAGTGCGGATGAAAAATGGTCTTGGCAGCTCAAAGTACAAACCAGCTGAATACAAAAGACTACAAGCCATTGTTGATGCCAAACGCCTGGAGTCTGATCTAATTGGATTAAAGGTAAAGTTCGGTTGTTATCAATATTGTGCCTGGGCTTAAAACAGCAATGTTATTATAAAATCCATTCCTGTTACATTTAATAACATGGTGATTTAACTGCAAATGAAGACGAATTTGCAACAACAATGATAGAAAATGTTTTTTCCAGAGAGCAAACAGTCCTCATTACCCACAACAGAAAGAATTTGAACTGACAATAACATGATTTTAATGTGAGGTGATAACACAGCTGTTATGATAATTATTTATCAAGGAATAGACAGAATCACGGGAGTTGTTCTCAAAGTTCATTTTTACTTGCGCAAGCAAGGAGTCAGTTACAGCACTTACAGTCTGTCTCCAATAATGGTAAATAGTGTAATTTCTTTCTGTTTGTTTACTTTTCTTTCCTCTCTCTTACACACCACATACCGTAAAGGGATTTCCTTCCACATGAAAACAGGCATTGCATAACCTTTACAGTTTGTCCAACAACATGAAACAAAGCAGTAATGTCACTGCCATACACAATAGCATTGCCAGTGTCATGAATATTCATGTGGCTGTCCAGGGTTTATATAAAACGGTTTGAAGTTCATAGTTGTCCGACTCTAAGAAGAGCAAAAAGTTAATGCTAGGGGCAATGGAGATAAGGCTGTTAGACCAGCGGTATTTTAATTGGTAAACTGTGGCAGAAGCCTTTTAGTATTACGGTTGCTGGTGGCTCCTTCCAACCCAGCGCTCTGCATAACCTAGATAAGACCAGCTATGTTCACATTCGTTCTCCCTGCTGAAAGGCAGGCTTTCTGAGCATCTCCTGTTGGTGATGTGACAGAGGATAAATATATGACCATGAGTCGCCTCAAGCATGGGATTATTTTTTGTCTGCAGGAAGGGACCAACAGCATTAGTAGTTACTAAAACATTAAAAATGTTGCCTCTTGATAAGATTTTTTTTCACAGCAGCATTGTACAAATACATAAAAACAACAATTTCTCCCCCCCCCAATTCTCTTA
Source organism: Sander lucioperca (assembly GCF_008315115.2). Taxonomy (NCBI): domain Eukaryota; kingdom Metazoa; phylum Chordata; class Actinopteri; order Perciformes; family Percidae; genus Sander; species Sander lucioperca. The sequence continues at coordinate 23,092,583 of NC_050180.1, forward strand.
ATTCACCTTTTCATAGAGATACAATGGGCCTTTTCCATGGAATGCATTTTGACATGTCACAATAGGAAAAGCACTGGTATAAATAATGAAATTAAATATTTACGAATTCCATTTAAATGCTGCAGTTTCAGGGTCCTGGTTCTGTGAGCGAAATCACTTCTTATTTGCTATTTAGTACATTATATTTACCCTCCGCCATTTTATTTAAGTGTGCGAATTCTGAGTAAGAAATGTATGCATGATATAGTGTCCTGAAAAATTCCCACCATGGAACAAAAAACGCAATGTCTATGGCAGGTACACTACTGTCTGCTACCATCCCACAATGCAATGAGTAGTAGAAGAGTGAACAATAGAACGTGGCCATTGTTAATGTTTTCAGTAACACGTGCTTTTCTTTTTTTAAGTTCTTTTTACTTGTATTTAACAGACAACACCTGTGCATTTCTATGACAGGTGAACATTTCTTCTGTGAAAAAGGGAGAAAGTGAAAAAATGTATAAAATACAGTCCACAGTGATACCATAGAGGGAGAGCCATGCATTCACACAATATCTCATAGTAAACTACAGAAATTATTTTTTCTCGTATTATGGTCTTCTGACTAGCACAGGAGCACCATAATTTGTTGCTATAAAAATGTATTTTTGACTTTCAACTCCGCATTTTCAATTTGGGAGCCCTGAAGTGTTATGTCAGGGATTTTGAAATTACCACACATTTTGTTTATCAATGTCAAGATTGTGATTGACTGATAAGAGATATCAAAAAGGCATCAAAATCAGACTGTAAATCTGCAAGGTAAATCTGCAAGGTCTGGATTAAGAGATGACATATAAAATGAGATATAAAATGGTGTCATATGCATGAAAATGTGCATTACAAAGTGCAGGGGCAAAGATATGATGATGCATAGATTTTTTCTAAATCAGTTTGATATAGAGCGGGAAAGATTAATCGATTAGTTGTCAACTCTTAAATTAATCGCCAACTATTTTGATAATCGATTTGTCGGTTTGAGTAATTTTTTAAGACAAAAGTAAAAATTCTTTGATTCCAGCTTCTTAAATGTGAATATTTTTCTAGTTTCTTCTCTCCTCTGTGACAGTAAACTGAATATCTTTGAGTTGTGGACAAAACAAGACATTTGAGAACGTCCTCTTGGGTTTTTGGGAAACACTGATCCACATTTTCTGACATTTTAGAGACCAAACAACTAATCGATTAATCGAGAAAAAAATCAACAGATTAATCGACTATGAAAATAATTGTTTGTTGCAGCCCTAGTTTGATACAAATTATTTAAAAAACGTAATGTCCACTAGAATGCTGAACCTTTTTTTTTCTTGGTAAAATGTGAATGGGAGTCTGACTTGACACTCTGTGGTTTAATAGAAAATAGGAGATCGATAAGGGTGGGTATTAATGGATTTGTTTTATTAGAGACTAGAAATCAGCTGATGTCTGTTTAGCTCCGAGCACAGTTTTTGTAGTCCAGCTGAGCTTATTAGACAGCCAATGCAAATTAAAATCACCTGGCCTGGAGAAGGCATGGGATTACCTCAATTTGGCCTTTTTCATTCAGAGCAGCACAAGTTTCAGATTTTCTTTTGCAACAACAGCAGCAGCAACTTGACACACAGATCGACAGTCACAAATCACCACCCTAACTCCTTTTTTGATTTCCTATTAATATGAAATAGATTGTACTCACATATTAGTTATGTGAGATATTCTTTTGTACAATTATCTGAGTCAGTGGCCTGTGTATAAAAACACTGATAGAAGACAATGAATTGCTGCACGGAGAGCGCTCTGAAGGAGGGCCTTGTTCTTTCATGATGAAAAAGGAAAAACAAATGAGAGTAGATTAAGATTTCCACCTCCCTCTTTTCTCCTAACAACATGCCTCATGCGTGTCACACATGTTTCTACTTGATTATTTTTTCATTTGCTGCTCTTTATTTTGCTTTCATGCTTTGGCAGTGATACTGTTTCGGATGAATTACCTAAGTTCATGAGCCTCTCACAGACACAATAATGCTAATAAATGCTAAAGCAAATGCCTGTATAATAACATCCCTGATGCGCAGAGAGGAAGGGAACTTATTATTGATTATAGGATACAAATAGGATCACCTATTTTATGTTTCACCGTCCTCGCAACATCATGATTCTTATGCTTTTCCGATGTTATAAAATGGTCCAGATAATTGATGCATGAAAGCAATCCAGATCCAGGTTTGTCCAGATGAAGTTAATTATTTGTAGGAGGAAATAAATGTCATGGCTAAAGTGTATTTAAAAGAAAACACGGCTATTTGTTTTTTCAGTGCTTATTCTAGTTCCAGTGTTTGTTCTTAACCCCTGTCTTATAGGTTCAGAAGACTCGTTGTGCAGCCAAGGCAACCAAGGAGAGCTCCATATTACGGCAGCACAGACAGGTGTGGAACAGAGAGTGCCCCAGGCTGCAAAAAGCTGAGTAAGAGGCCCCTATTACTCCCTGTCATTATCTGCTGCAGTTTTCTGGATCTGCTATTACACCACGCAACCGTTCTACTTAAGCTCCATTGAGCCCAGACAGGACCCTGCATGAAAAAATGGGATGTAAAGAGGGGGGACAAAAGTAAGCCCAAAGAGAAAAATGTATGACGGAGAAAACAAGAAGAGAAGAGGAGGAAGATTTAAGCTGATTCATGCAGTGATGATGACATTGAATTAAAGGGTGAGAAACAGGGAGAAGTGGAGGGTTTGGGCTATGTGGGGACAGAGGAGTATGCTGAGTGGAGAAACACTCCCTCGTGAGCTGAGGCAGAAGTGTGGGGCCCCAGCGGTGTCATGCCTTGTGAAGTGAGAAGGGCAGCGCTAGCTCTGGGGTGCAGCTTGTTTGGCTGCGTAATGACTGTGTCTGAGCCACCCAAGGTTAATGATGTACACAAGCATGAGCTCAGTAATGAGCCTAGTCATAAAGATGTGCCACTGCTTGCAACTCTCTAAGCATATATCTAGTTAAAATACCATGGGATTCAAAAGCCACCTTGTCAAATGGTAAAACAGGCAAGTATATCTCTATGGTTACTTCCTTTTTTTTTTTAAATCTCTTAAAACAAAGCATGGCAGTAGTATGCAGTGGTGTAAAGTAACTAAATACATGTATTTAAGTATTGTACTTATGCACTATTTTGAGGCACTGGTACTTTATTTGTGTTATCAAATTGAATGCTACTTTATACTTCTACTTTACTACATTTATCTCACATGTTTAGTCACTAGTTAGTTTGCAAATTCAGATTATTGATACAAAATATACTACCAAGCAGTGAATCAAGGTGTTAAAATTAGCCCCACCTTTACCAGCTGCAACATTACAGTGATGCTTACATGTTAATGCACCAATCATTTTAATCTATTGATATAAATATTATTCTGTAATGGGACAATTTGCATAATGAGTGCTTTTAATTTTGGTACTTAAGTATATTTTAATGCTAATACTTATCAACTTTTACTTGTACTTCTTCCACCACTGGTTTTATGTATTCAATAAGAACATAGGTCAACTCAAAGCTGTCTTATCGTGTAAAATTGAATAAAATATTCCTAGCTAACATTAGGTTTGCATGTGCCCCAGAATTAAAAGTTGTTTTTGTCTTTCGTCTCCCTTTTCCCCAGCAAACCTTTAAACCAAATGGCATTATCTTGTTGGCTTTGGAAGTTATGTAATGTTGAATAATGTTAATGTTAATTGTTGGCTAAATTAACTAATGTGGTGGTATTTAACACAGCTTTCTCGTTCTCTCATGAAACAGGGAGAAGGCTGAGAACGACATCCATGATTTTCTAGAGCAGATCAGACCAAATGGTAGAACCGATACTGCCATCTTCTCACTTCAAGAATATGGTAAACAAGACTAACCATTTTTAAATAAAGTATTGGTGACTGTATCTCCATCAGTTTCTGCTCTTTAAAAGTATTATACCAATATGTGTCCTCCTTGTATGTCTGTTTTGGGGTATAGGGCTGCTCCTAAAGAGGGAGCGGGAGGCATTCAGGATAGCAACGGTGGAGCCTGTTCATCAGCTCAAGGATGACCTGTGCTTCAGACTGAGTGAAGTACAACACCAGCAGCCCACTGCCCATCGATCAAACTGGGAACAAGTAATACAACAGGTATCTGTGTGATATCAAATAAAGGCATGTCTGGAATGTCTACAGTGACTTTGATAAAATAGCTCTATTTGTAGAAAGCTAGCAGAAATTGTTGCACCTGGTTCAAAAAAATAAAATGGTTCAGCTTTTGAGAATACTTGCATTTTACAGCTCATGTGGAGTATTTTATCCCGTTAGTACACTCAAAGCCTTCAACGATGAATCTTGGCTGCGCTCACTCTCTGCAGGTACCAAAACAGTTTGTCCTGCACATCCAACAGAAGTTTAAACTCTCCTGTTTGTTCACACAATGATCTCAGCTTGCACACAGTCGTATTCACTGTCCATGAATCTCTTGTTTGTTAGATATCCACACAGTCCCTAAGTCACCAAGTCTGCCTTTGACTCTCAGAGGCTTTTTTGAAGCTCTAGAGATGAATGGCG